>NC_056734.1:370853702-370862248 GCF_019279795.1 Protopterus annectens | reverse complement strand
TTTTTCCATATGCAATCTTGCATATGTAATTAGAAGAATGTAGGAGGCCATGAACCCCAAGGCTTGCAGTATTTGTCTTGCAGATAGCAGGGTTTTTGTGGCCACTTGTTAGAAGTTACCAAATGAATTTGCTTTTATGGCATGAGGAAAGCCATCTGGGCAGTTGTATTCAAGCTTGCACCCAGGAATGTAATCTGTTGAGAGGGTACCAGTTGTGATTTATTTTCGTTTATGGTGTACCCTAGACAAGTTAACACCCTTTTTACAAATGCCAGATGTAGAAGTATGGCCTGGTTTTCTGCCTGAATTAGACAATCATCCAGGTATGGATATATTTGAATATTTCTTTGCCTACAAAATGCAATTACTCGAGCCAGGCACTTTGTGAATACCCTGGGCACAGTAGACAAGCCAAAGGGCAGTGCAGAGAACTGATAATGCAAGTAGCCTGCTTTGAAGCGTAGGTATCTTCTGCAAGATTCCCTGATTGGGGCATGCAGGTAAGCTTCTTTTAAATCTAGAGTTGCCAACCAGGCATCTTTGCCTAGCATAGGAAATAACTGGTGAAGAGTCAGCATCTTGAATTTTGGAATGTCCAGAAAGGTGTTTAGAGTAGACAGGTCCAGAATTGGACGCCATGATTTGTCTTTTCTGGGTACCAGGAAAAGCCTGGAATAGAAAAGTAGTTTTGTACCTACCATAAATGTAGATGTTCGAGTGTAAACACTGCTGCAGTCATTACACTTGGGTTATCCTGCCATCAGGCGGTTCCCTAGTCGGCATGAGTTCCAAAGTCTTGGTCCGGCATCAGTTGCTGTCGCCTCCCTGACGTCAGTGCAACAGGGGTATATAAGATGCAGCCGACGCCATTTTCTTCAGTTTTTCTTGCCCCAGATGTCAGATGCCCTCAAATAGGTAGGCAATTCAAATTGCTAATAAAACATACATAAGAAAAGCAAACAACAATTTTCAGTTACCAGCAAATACTCCCCATAGGTAGCAAGGGTAAAAGGCATAGGTACGTACCAGCAAGTAAGAGGGAAGGAGGGAGGGTAACCTGGACTGCAGCAGTGTTTACACTCGAACATCTACATTTATGGTAGGTACAAAACTATACTATGTTCATCATGTTACACTGCTGCAGTCATTACACTTGGGTGGAATCCCAAAGCTGAGGTAGGGAGGCTGGTTCTAAAAGGCATTGGGATGGCTATAAGACCCTGCAGCACAGCAGTGGAGAAGCCAGCTCTGGATTTGGAGTATAAAGGCAAATGGTAATGCTTGGTGAAGGTATGCACAGAACTCCATGTTGCTGCTTCCAAAATATCCTTGGTAGGTACTCCTCTGAGGTAGGCAGTTGAGGTGGCTGTTGCCCTGGTGGAGTGAGAGCTAATGCTGCTAGGTACAGGTTTCCCATGGTGAGTATAGCAGAAACGTATACAATGTCCTATCCATTTTGAGATAGTCTGTTTTGAAATGGCTTTTCCCTGTACTCCTGCAGCATATGCTACCAATAATTGCTCAGATTTTCTGAAAGCTTTGGTTTTGTCCAAGTAGAAGCATAACTGCCTGTGAATGTCCGAAGAATGTAGTAGTCTCTCCCCTTTGTTCTGTGGCTTTGGATAGAAAGTTAACACACACCAAACTAGTAAGCACCGTAACAAGGAGGTCCAAGTAAACCAAGAGTAACCAACAGTCTTCAGCCACAATTACTTGCTCCACCACACTGGCAAAGAAACGATAAGGCGATAATCCAAAACCACTTTATTGGAACAATATTGTGTTCCAATAAAGTGGTTTTGGATTATCGCCTTATCGTTTCTTTGCCAGTGTGGTGGAGCAAGTAATTGTGGCTGAAGACTGTTGGTTACTCTTGGTTTACTTGGACCTCCTTGTTACGGTGCTTACTAGTTTGGATAGAAAGTTGGCAAGTGAATAGTTTGGTTTAGAGCCACACATGATACCACCTTTGGCATAAACGTAGGGTTAGTTCTTAAAGACACCCTGCCCTGGTGGAAAATGAGGAAAGGTTCCACTGCCATTAGTGCCTGTAAGTCTGAAACTCTTCGTGCTGATGTTATTGCCAGTAGCAGAGCAGTTTTCCAAGAGATGTATTTTAATTCTGCTGTGTTAGCTGGCTCAAAAGGAGGTAAAGTTAACTTTTTCCAAAACAAAGTTGAGGTCCCAAGTTGGGGTAGGTGTTCTACGGGGCGGTCTTATGTTTTTAGCCCCTCTGAGGTACTGTTTGAGCAAAGGATTAGAAAAAACTGGTGGATCCGTGTTGTAATGAGCAGAAATGGCTGAGGCGTGGATCTTGATGGATGAAAAGGAGAGGCCCTTGTCCAGCATCTCAGTTAAATATTGAAGTATCTGAGGAATGTTTGGGACAAGAGAGTCAAGGCTGTGCACCTGGTTCCAGGCACAGAATCTCTTCCATTTATCTGAGTAGGCTTTCCTGGTGCTAGGCCTTCTGGCCTCCAGAATGACATCCATAACAGCTTTGGAGAAAGCCATTGCTTGCTTGACTAAGGAATTTTCCATGCAGCTAGGTTTAAGGTCTTTAGCTGGCTCTTAAGTATCTGATTGTTGTGCTGTGTCAGCAGATGTGGAATTTGAGGCAAAATCCAGGGTGGTTCTTGTGCTAGGTTCTTTAAGATTGGGTACCAGTGCTGGCGTGGCCAGTCTGGTGCAATCAGGATCATATTTGGCTCTTCTTGCCTGGCTTTTATGAGTACCTTTGGAAGGAGAGGTAAAGGAGGGAAAGCGTATACTTGCATGTTTTTCCAGCTGAATGAGAGGGCATCCACTTTCCATGCTTGTGGATGGTAACTCCTTGTGCAGAATTTCTGTAGCTGTCAGTTCATTGGGGATGCAAACAGATCCATGTCTGGGTCCACCATTTTTGTGTTATCATTCAGAATATTTGTGGATTCAATTCCCATTCGTGAGGATCCATGATGTTTCTGCTTAGGTCGTCCGCCAGTGTGTTTTTCTCTCCTGGCAGGAATTGTGCTTGCAGATGAACTTGGTAGTCTACAGCGGTGTCCCACAAGGTCATGGCTTGTCTGCAGAGGGGTAGGAGTGTGTGCCCCCTTGTTTGTTTATGTACCACATAACTGTGGTGTTGTCTGTCTTTAGTAGTAGATATCCTGGATGCAGCAGGTCCTTGAAAGCTATAAGTGCATTTTGTACAGCTAGCATCTCTTTTTGATTGATGTGAAGATGCCTTTGCTCTGTGGGCCACTCGCCCTGAATACATTTTCCTGCCATGTGTGCTCCCCAGGCGTAATCCGATGCATCTGTTGTCAGTGTTTGCCTGGCTGTGGGTTGAGTAAAAGGCTGTCCCTTGTTGAGGTGATAAGCTTGAGCCCACCATCGAAACTCCTGTTGTAGGCAAGGAATTATTGGTATAACTGTTTCCAAACTTTGATCGTGTTGAGACCATACACTCTTTAGGTACCATTGTAGTTTCCTCATATGCAGTCTGGCATATGGAATTAGTAGTATGCAAGATGCCATGTAACCCAAGGCCTGCAGAATTTTTCTTGCAGGGAGTTGGGTTTTTGTTGCCATCAACTGAAAGTATTGAGTCAGTTGCCCTTGCTTGTCTGGCGTGAGATAAGCCATCTGGGCCATTGTGTTCAAGCTGGCACTCAGGAATATTATCTGTTGTGAGGGCACTAATTTTGATTTCTTTTCGTTTACTGTGTACCCCAGACAACTTAATAACTTTTTTTACGAACGACAGATGCTTTAGAAGAATGCCCTTGTTCTCTGCCTGAATCGGGCAGTCGTCCAGGTATGGATATATGTGAATTCCTTTTTGCCTGCAAAATGCTATTACTGGTGCCAGGCACTTTGTGAAGACCCTGGGCGCGGTAGATAAGCCAAAGGGCAGTGCAGAGAATTGATAGTGCATTGAAGCAGCTAGAAATCTGAGGTATCTTCTGCAGTTTTGTCTGACAGGGACATGCAGGTATGCCTCCTTGAGGTCCAAAGTCACGAGCCAAGCTTTCTTGCCCAGCATGGGAAGAAGCTGCTTTAGTGTCAACATTTTGAATTTCGGAACATCCAGGTAAGTGTTTAGAGAAGAAAGATCCAGAATGGGTCTCCAGGCTTTGTCCTTTCTGGGAACCAGAAAGAGTCTTGAATAAAATCCTTGTCCTTGCTCCTGTGGTGGTACCTTTTGAATAGCTCTCATGTCCATGAGTGCTGCAATTTGTTTTTGAGCCTCTGCCCATTGATTTGGTGGCAGATTTGGCATTCCCTTTAACCTTGGCAAAGTGTGAAAGTGGAACCTGTAACCTTGAGATACATTGTTGAGAACCCATTTGTCTTTGGTGATGCAATGCCAATTGTGATGGAAAAGTGCCAGTTTTCCTCCTAAGGGGGCTGCCAAGAGAGAGCTGTTTGGCAGCTGTAGTAGGAAGTCATTGAGGCTGCCTTTTATAAGGTTGTGGCCTGTCTTCCCCTTCTTTCTGACCCAGTGTACCCCATTGTCGAGGCCTGTAAGGACCTTGTGCTTGACCCTCTACCTCTTGGACGTCTGTATCTGCCTCTTTGAGGTCTGTCTGTGACTGGACAGGACCAATTCTTTGTTGGCCAATTTCTGCTAAAACGAGAAGGCTGAACCTGTAAGAAATCCTTCACTATTTGCATAGATTTAGCCTTATCCTCCATCTTCTTTAATGCCTCCTCTGCCTTAACTCCAAACAACACATGCCACTGCAAAGGTGCATCCAATAATTTTGCCTTAACATGATCTGGTAACGTATGTTCTTTTAACCAAGCATGCCTTCTAATGACCGAGCCTGTAACTGCTGCTCTACAGGAGGCCTCTAAGGAATCAAACCCACGTTGCAAAGTATGTTTTCCCACTTGTTCAGCTGCATGCAATAAATCCTGCATTTCTTTAAAATTAGGAGGATCTGCATCTGGTAGCATCTTTTGTTTCAACTGAGACATCAAAAATTGCCGATATTTTAGCACGTGAAACTGGCAATTTAAGACTCTCATTGCCAAAGCTGCAGACGTATATACTTTCTTTCCCCATCTGTCTAATGCTCTGGAATCTCTGTCAGATGGAACTGGGTTTTTTGCTGATGAGGCCTTAATCCCTCTGGGTCCCTGAGAAATAGTTTCAGGGTCAGCAACAGGGCTTTTATACAGAAATTTGAGAGAGTCAGGGACTCTGTAATATAGATCAGGTTTAAGTGGGGCTGGAGGTAAGGAGTCAGGGTTTAAGCTGGATTCAGTGTAGACATCATCCACAATATCTAACACTGGCGGAATAGCAAGGGGTCTGTGTTGAGGCAATAAAAGGAAGTCTCTAAGCCTTTTCTTGGATTCTGAGTAACCCTGGCCTTCCCGATGGAAACGCTCCCTCATGGTATGTAATGTCTCCTCAAAGGAGTAGTCCTCAGGCGGAGAGGCTGACGGAATTGATTCCTCAGCATCAGAATCCTCATAAGCGGGTAAGGAATATCCTAGGTCTGAGGATGAGTCTGAAGAAATGGGACACCTGGTCAGAAGATTCATAGTCTGCATCCTGTCTGGGCCTTTTATCAGGAGGGGAATGGGACCCCCTGATCAGGGTGATTAGGTCTTCGGCCATTTTGAGCATTTGTTTCTTAGGCATGGAAGCCTGTCCTGGAGAATGCTACATCTGTTTCTTTGTTTTTAAGGGGGCCTTAGACTTAGCAGAGGGTTTAATGGTTAACTGGGTAGGTCTGAAGACACCCTCTGAGGCTGTGGATTGCTCAGCTACTTCGGTTCCCTCAGAAGGGTTAGTTTCGGTAGGCTGAAAACAGAGCATCCAAAGGCCCAGCCAGCTCCACGTGGGAGTCGGATGCGGTCTGTGGTTCTGTGAAAGCAGTCGTCAGGGGCTGTGTAGGCGCCTCGCTGAAAACCGGAGAACCGACGACCAGCCTAGAAGAGGCCTCGTCAGTTCTGGGCCTCGGATGCCTGTCCTTGTCTTTGCGCTTTTTATGTAATCCTGTCGTCGAAGTTCCGACGGCATGGTGTAATTGAATTTTCTGCCAAAATAATGTCGGGCAAAATCAAACAGACGTTTAATAGTGCGCTTGTTAAACCTAGCACAAAACAGACAACCAGTGATGTCGTGGTCTGGGCCTAGGCATGGAATACAACAGGAGTGGAAATCCTTATGAGGTATTTGCTTCCCACAAGAAATACAGTTATTAACTTTTACTGACATCGGTCTGAGGCAAGAAAAAGTTCCCTCAACGGGGTACTTAGCTTTGTAGAAGACTTCGGTTCTGGATTTGGAATGAAAATCTGAGGAGATGACCGGCACTTGCGAACTGCTTCTGCTTCTGGCACCACGCGGTAAGAAAGACTAGAGAAAATGGCGTTGGCTGCATCTTATATACCCCTGTCGCACTGACATCAGGGAGGAGGCGACAGCAACCGACGCCGGACCAAGACTTTGGAACTCAGGCCGACTGGGGAACCCAAATGTAATGACTGCAGCAGTGTAACACGATGAACATCCTTGTCCCTTTTCCTCTTCTGGTACCAGCTGAATAGCCCCCATGTTTAAGAGGGAAAGTACTTGTTTCTGAGCCTCTGCCCACTCATTTTGGGGGCTGGTCTGGCCACCCGTTTGGTTTTGGCAACGTGTGGAAATGAAATCTGTATCCCTGGGACACTATATTTAAAACCCATTTGTCCTGGGTTATGCGTTCCCAGTTTTTTGCATGCAAAGCAATCCTTCCCACCAAAGGGTCGGCTAAAAGGTAAGTGCTTGGTAATTTTAAAGGAAAGTCATTGAGACTGTTTACCATAGGGGGTTGTCTTGTTATTCCCAGATTTGGAAGTGGAGGCCCCCCATTGCTTAGGTCTGAGAGTCCCCTGGGACTGAAACCTGGTGCATTTGGTGTGTCTGGATTTGGCTTGAGAGGATCTGGAAGGAGCTGGAAAGGACCAATTCTTAGTAGGCCAGTGCCTACTAAATCTTGGAGGTTGCACTTGTAAGAAATCTTTTACAGTTTGCATAGAGATTTAGCTTCATCTTCCATCTTTTTTTAAAACTTTTTCAGCCTTATTGCCAAAAAGACAGTCCTGATTTAAAGAAGCATCCAACAATTTTGCTTTAATATGATCAGGCAGAGATTGCTCCTTAAGCCAAGCATGCCTTCCAAGAACAGACACAGTAACAGCAGCCTTGCAAGAGGCCTCCTCCTCTTCATTCGGCAATTCCCGGTTAGGGGTCACCACAGCACATCACCTGTCCGCTCATGATTGGCAGTGGAGTTTTACAGTGTCTAGTTGCCAGCCCGGCGCCCAACCTTCCACAGCAGGCACACAAACACGCAATCACACCTAGGGCCAATTTAGAATGTCCAATCCACCTGCCATTTTGATCATTTGTTTTTCAGGCATAGGGGCCTGAACATGTGGCCTGGGCGTCGTTTTTTTCGACACAGATCGAGATTTAGGCCTTAGTATTGAAGGTGGAGTTGGTTTGATGTGCAAGTCTGTAGGACTGTATACACCCTCAGAAGCCAGTGCCTGCACAGCGGCTCAGGATCCAGGACCCATCCAAGGAAGACACATCTGCGGGTTCCATAGTTAAAGTATCTCGCGGCATACCGGACTCCGAATGGGTCTCAGTAGAGGCCTGCGAGTCAGAAGTAGTGGGTATCAGGGGCTGTGAAAGCGCCTGAGTACCGGCGAACTGGCGACTGGCTTAGAAGCGTTGTTAGCAGTTTTGGACCTCAACGGCCTGTCTCTGTTTTTATCTTTCCATTTTTTCGAAATTCTGGTAGTCTGATGGCTAACCAATGTCATTTCTGGATAATTAAACTGAGAACCAAAACATTTAGAGGCAAAAATGTACTGACGACGGATAGTGCACTGATTAAATAAAGCACAAAACTGACAGCAAGGTACGTTGTGGTCAGAGCCTAGGCAAGGAGTACAGTACAGATGAAAATCTTTAGGAGGTATTTGCTTTCCACAAGTAATGCAGTTATTAACTTTTACTGACATCGGTAAGGAGCAAGAAAAAGTTTCTCCAACGGGGTACTTAGCTTTAAGTTGAAGACTTCAGTTCTGAAACTCGAAAACGAAAATTTCAGGTGTCGGCACCGCACGGCAAGAAAGACTGAGGTAACGACGTCGGCTGCATGTTTTATACTCCTGACGACCTGAAGTCATGGAAGAAGGGGCAGCAACCGACGCAGGACCCAAGACACTGTTAATCAGGCCGACTGAGGGCAACCTGCCAGCAGATTACCCAAATGTAATGACTGCAACAGTGAAACACGAAGAACATCTGCATGTAGCCTTCTCTGAAGCGTAGGTATTTTCTGCAAGATTCCCTTACTGAGATGTGCAGGTAAGCTTCCTTTAAATTCAATGTTGCCAACCAGTCATTTTTGTCTAGCATGGAAAGCAGCTGATGAAGAGTTAGCATTTTGAATTTTGGGATTACTACAAATGTGTTTAGGATAGACAAGTCTAGGATAGGACGCCAGGTACTGTATTTTCTGGTTACCAGGAAAAGTCTTGAGTAAAACCCT
>NC_056734.1:370059379-370129379 GCF_019279795.1 Protopterus annectens | reverse complement strand
AAATCAAATAAAATCTACTACTTACTTCGCAAAAAGTGCTCTGGCTAAGGCAAGCCTCATTCTCCAGCCTCCTGAAAACTCCCTGAAACAAATATGTAAACAATGTAAGAGTTGCATAATAACTTTTCACGCTCTACTTGACTCTAGACATTATTCATTCTTTCATTTGTTGACCAGTTGATTGGGAAGTCAAAAGTCCCCAAGACTCAAATCACAAACAAATATACAAAACTTGGAACAGTAATACTTAAGCATTAACATGCAAGTAGAATATTTTTTAAAGGAAGTAAATCCAGGTTTAAAAGCAGGTACCTATAGAAGACAAAAATTCACAGATGCATTCTTCTGCAAAAACACTTCAGCAAGTGATTACTTTCAACAAATAAAGAGAAAACTACATTAAATTAAAGAAAACCTTTTGTAGCCAACTGCCATTAAAAAGAAAGCTTAACAGTCAATGGATGGAATACTGCCAAATAATGAAGGTAACAAAAACAAAAATGCAGTTAGAGACAGATTATGGAGGGTGTGGTTTAAGCAACTGTACTATGATTTAAAATGCTGAGCAGAGCCTGTTCGACTACAGCAGTAACATGGAGGGATAAAACCTTGACCACAGTCACTGTGACACAGCTTCAATAACTGGCTCAGCCGCTTGATGGTACAGGCAGGCAAGGATGGGCACTGCTCATTCTGGTGGAAGGGAAGCAATTCCCAGCTGGTGTCGTTTTAGTGCCAGTGCAGGGAATGTGTGAGCTGTTGCAACTAAGACTGTGATAGGAGTCTCTGCCATGGCATGAGCAGGAACATGCAAACCTGGGTTAGAGGGGCGTAAGTGGTCCCTGTGGTGAAGCAAGTACTCAAGTGACCACAATAGAAGGGGAACTAGAGGAATAACCTATGCACTAATTACTGGGATGTAGGTAATGGCACAAACAACCCTCATGGCTGCCTGTATGATGCCTTCTTCCCAAGATGGATCTCACTATGAAATAACGGAACACGAATAGGCTATGCCTAATCAGGGGAATATTTTGATGGTCGATAGGCATGGTGGGAATATAAGCAAAAGTGGTGTAAACAGTGTAAGATTAGAGACAGGTCATGAAAAGTACAGTTGTGTACACTTACCATAAATGTAGATGTCCGAGTGTATTCACTGTTGCAGTAATCACCTGCGGGGTTATCCCTGCTGTGGTAGCCCTCGGCTGGCCTGAATACCAGAGTCAGTGTTTTTCTTCATCGGCTGCTGTCACCTGCTATCTGATGCTAGGTCATCAGTGCTATAAAGGAAGGCAACCAACGCCATTACATCAGTTTTTCTTGCCCTAACCAGTCAGAGGCCCCAGTAAATATGGTAAAGTGGTCCTGGTGGCTAAAAGCCACTGTTAGCAGCTTATGTCTCCCTAAAGAAAGAAGATACGAGGAGGAAGGAGGGTGGGAAACCAGGACTGCAACAGTGAATACACTCAAACATCTACATTTATGTTAAGTGCACACAACTATACTATGTTCTTCGTGTTTCACTGTTGCAGTCATCACCTGTGGGAGGATTCCCAAAGCTGAGGAGAGGGGTGGTAGGATTATTAAGAGACTTAGGAATGGATCAGCATCCCCTGCAGAACTGCACAGGCAAACCCTGCCCTAGCCTTAGATAACAGATGTAGGTGGTAATGCTTAGTAAAGGTAAGAACAGAAGTACAGGTGGCAGCTTCCAGGATGTCCCTGGTGGGAACTCCTCTGAGGAGTGCTGTGGAAGTGGAGACTGCTCTAGTGGAATGGGTTTGAATGGACTTAGGATGGGTTTCCCATGCAATCTATAGCAGAAATGGATTCAGTGTGATATCCATTTGGAAATTGCTTGCTTGGAAATGGGCTTTCCCTCTGCCCCTGGGGCAAAGCTGACAAGTAGTTGGTCTGTTTTCTTGAAGGGTTTAGTACAGTCCAGATAGTATCTGAGCTGTCTGTGCACATCTAGTGAGTGCAGAATTCTTTCCTCCTTGTTTTGAGGGTTAGGAAAGAAGATGGGTAGATGTATGGCCTGGTTGAGAATTACATTAGATACCACCTTAGGCATAAAGGAGGGATTAGTCCTCAGGGAGATCCTGTCTGCATGGAAGATGATGAAGGGCTCAATGGCCATCAGTGCCTGAAGTTCTGAAACCCTTCTGGCTGAAGTGAAAGCTAAAAGAAAAGCAGTCTTCCAGGAGAGGTATCTTAGTTCTGCTGAAGTAGCAGGTTCGAAGGGTGGTAAAGTACGGTTTTCCAAAACATAAGTCAGGTCCCAGGCTGGAGTGGGTGGCCTTCTGGGAGGTCTGATATTAGAAGCCCCTCGGAGGAATTATTTAATCAAAGGATGGCAGAACAGGGGATGTTCTGTATCAAAATGAGCTGAAATGGCTGAGGCGTGGATTTTAATAAAGGAGAAGGAGAGGGCACTATTAAGTAGCTCCGCTAAGTAGTCTAGGATAAGAGGGATGGAAGGTGTTAAGTATTGCCCCCTCTGGACTGGCTTCACGAGCAGAATCTTTTCCATTTTCTTGCATAAGATTTTCTGGTGCTGGGCCTTCCAGCCTCTGTATAATGTCTAAGACCTGTTTGCTTAACAGGGGCCCCTTGTTTGCCTTGAGAGGGTTAGCCATGCTGACAGTTTCAGAATCTAAGTCTGGGTGCAGCACCCCCCCACCCCCACCCCCACACACACACACCTGAGTTAAGAGGTTTGAGATCAGGGGAAGCTGCCTGGGAGGCTGTAAGATCAGGCTGTGCAATAAGAGGTACCAATGTTGTCTGGGCCAATCTGGAGCAATGAGGATGGTCTTTGGTCCCTTCTCCCTTATTTTGATCAGTACCTTGGGAATAAGAGGCAGAGGAGTGAATGCATACACAAAGAGGGTGCACCAGGGGAAGGTCAAGGCATCCATCCACCTTCCACGCTAGGTGGTGGTACTCCCTGGTACAGAATTTTTTCAGCTGATGGCTGAGATGTGAAGCAAAGAGATCCACCTCTGGGGTCCTCCATGACGGAGTGATTTGTAAAATGATTTTTCTGTGGAGCTGCCATTTGTAGGGGGTCCAGTAAGTTTCTGCTTAAGTGGTCTGCCAGGGTGTTGCTGATCCCTGGCAGGTATTGGGCTATCAGGTGTAGTCCCATGGAAGAGGATGTCAGCCAGAGGTTCATGGTTAGCCTGCACAGAGGGTAAGATTGGGTCCCTCACTTTTTGTTGATGTACTACGTTACTGTGGTGTTGTCTGTTTTAATAAGTAGAAGCCTGGCTTGAGATGGGGCTTGAATGATGTCAGAGACTTTTGTACTGCCATCATTTCCTTCTGGTTGATGTGTAAGGGAAGGTGCTGGGCATCCCAAAGACCTTGAGTGCACCTGCCTTCTAGGCGAGTGCCCCAAGATATATCTGAGGCGTCGTTGGTAATGGTCTGCCCAGTTGGGTAGAGGGTGAAGGAAAGAGCCTTGTTCTGAGCACAGGCCCCTGCCCACCAGAGAAACACAGCCCTTATACAGGGGATCAGAGGTAGAGAGGTCTCTAGAGGTTGAAAGTGCTGACAAAGGTTCTTTAGGTACCACTGACGTTTTCTCATGTGGAGCTTGGCCAAAGGAATTAGAAGGATGCAAAATGCCATGTACCCCAAGGCTTGCAGGAACTTCCTTTCAGTGAGGTGGCTTCTGGAAGCCAGCTGTATACAGTAGAGCGGCAGGAAGCCCATTTGTGATGCTGTGACCAGCAGTGCTCCCAAGAAAATGATCTTCCTGGAGGGTGTTTGCCTTGATTTCTTCTCATTGATGGTGTACTCTAAGGAGATTAGGAGGGTTTTGACAAAGAGGATGTCCTTGAGGAGCTTTTTTTGATATCTGCCTGAATGAGGCAGTCATCCAAGATAAGGGTAAATTTGTATATTTTTCTGTCTGCAAAAGGCTATGGCTGGGGCTAAGCATTTGGTGAATACCCTGGGAGCAGTATATAAGCAAAAGGGTAGCACAGAGAACCAAAAGTGTTGTGAGCCTGCTCTGAAGCGAAGGATTTTCCTGCAGGATTCCCTTATGGGGATGTGGAAGTAGGCATCTTTTAGATCTAGGGTAACTAACAATGCTTTTGTCAGCATAGGCAGCAGCTGCTGAAAAGTTAGCATTTTGAATTTGGGGACCACCAGGAAGGTGTTCAGAATGGATAAATCCAAGATTAGTAGTCAAGTGCCCTCTTTTCTGGGAACAAGGAATAGTCTGGAATAGAAGCCTTGGCCTGTTTGATCCACGGGGACAGGTTCTACTGCCTCTTGGGAAATGAGAGTTTGGACTTGTTTCAATGCCTCTGCCCACTGATTTGGAGGCAAGTCTGGGTACCGTCTTGGAAATGGGAGTTCGTTGAAGGAGAATTTGTATCCCCGAAAAATTATCTTTAAGACCCATTGGTCCTTTGTTAAAAAAAGCAAATTTTCTTTGCAGAGGGAGAGCCTTCCTCCTAGTTTTTGGTGAGTGAAAAGAGAGGGAAGAGGGGGGAAGAGGGAGTCATTGAGAGTTTTTAACCATAGAGGGATGGCTTAGAGCTCGCTGCCTTTGGAGTGGAAAATATCCACTGTTTGGTTCTTTGCTGTCCCTGGGATAGGAGTCTGGGTGGTCACTGGTCTGTCCCTCTGGTGCAACGTGCCCGTCTGCTAGGTGCAGGAGAGAAAGTACAGTTGTGTACACCTACCATAAATGTAGATGTTCGAGTGTCTTCACTGTTGCAGTCATAACTGTGGGGTGCTTCTGCCGGCAGGCAGCCCGAGGTCGGCCAGAATCCCAAAGTCTGGGTCCGGCGTCGGCTGTATAGGCTAGTACCCTGACGTCAGTACGCTTTGGTACATAGCCCTCAGCCGACGCCATCTTCTCCAGCCTTTCTTGCCCTAGATGTCAGAAGTCCCCAACAAACCAAAAATGAATCCAACAAGGAAACACAAATACACCACAAAAATGGAAAAGAGGGGATAGGAGGGAGGACCGACTGCAATAGTGAAGACACTCGAACATCTACATTTATGGTAGGTGTACACAACTGTACTATGTTCTTCGTGTTTCACTGTTGCAGTCATAACTGTAGGGTGGAATCCCAAAGCAGTGTAAAAGGGGAGGAGGCTTTAGATAGAAGAAGGGGAGGCAAGAATACCCTGCAAGACAGCAGAGGCAAAGCCTGCCCTGGACTTAGAAAACAAGGGGAGATTGTAGTGCTTGGAAAAAGTATGCACAGAACTCCAAGTGGCAGCTTCCAAGATATCCTTGGTAGGGACTCCTCTGAGGAAAGCTGTAGAAGTGGCAGCTGCTCTAGTAGAGTGACTTCTAATGGTACCTGGAAATGGTTTCCCATGATGAGTGTAACAAAATCTGATTCCATAAGCAATCCATTTGGAAATAGTTTGTTTAGAAATAGGTTTTCCAAGAGAACTGGAGGCAAAGGAGACAAACAATTGGTTAGACTTTCTGAAATCTTTAGTCTTGTCCAGGTAAAATCGTAACTGTCTGTGCACATCTAATGAATGCAAAATCCTTTCCCCTTTGTTTTGAGGATTTGGAAAGAAAGTAGGAAGGTGAATTGTCTGATTTAAAGCCACTTTCAAAATCACTTTAGGCATGAAAGTAGGATTGGTCCTCAAGGATACTCTGTCCTGATGGAAAATAAGGTATGGTTCCACAGCCATGAGAGCTTGCAACTCTGAAACCCTTCTGGCAGAGGTCAATGCTAACAAAAGAACAGTCTTCCAAGATAGAAACTTAATATCTGAAGATGCAGCAGGCTCAAAAGGAGGCAAAGTAAGTTTTTCTAGAACATAATTAAGATCCCAGGCAGGGACAGGAGGGGTCCTTGGAGGCCGCAAATTTTTTGCGCCTCTCAAGAACTGCTTCACCAAAGGATGAGAAAAAACAGGAGGATCAGAACTGAAATGAGCAGAGATAGCAGAAGCATGAATCTTAATGGAAGAAAAGGAAAGTCCTTTAGATAAAAGTTCCGAAAGGTAAAGCAAAATAGAAGAGAGATCAGGTACCTGAGGATCAGAACCTCGGTCCTGCATCCAAATAGAAAACCTCTTCCATTTAGAGGCATAGGATTTCCTAGTGCTAGGCCGACTAGCTTCCAAAAGAACATCCAAAACTTGTTTGGGAAGACTAGAAGGAATCAAACTCCTTTGAAGAGCCAAGCTGCCAGGCAAAGGGTCTTGAGATTGAATGTAGTAACTGACCCTGATGCTGGGACAGAAGCGAAGGGTTCAGTGGGAGAATCCAAGGAGGCCCGAGAACAGGAGCTTTAAAGTTGGATACCAAAACTGTCGAGGCCAATTTGGAGCAATCAAGATGAGGAACTTGGGCTTGTCCTGCTTTATTTTCAGTAATACCCGAGGAAGTAGAGGAAGAGGAGGGAAGGCATATGCTGAAAGGCTTCTCCAGCTGAAGGACAGGGCATCCACTCTCCAAGCTGCTTTGTGGAAGGACCTGGTGCAAAAGCGAGGCAGCTGATGATTGAGATGGGATGCAAACAGATCTATCTGGGGACATCCCCAAACTGCAGTAATCCTGTTGAACAAGTTGGTGTCTAGCATCCATTCGTGAGGATCTGAAATGTTTCTGCTCAGGCTGTCTGCTAAGAGATTCTGTTTCCCTGGAATGAATTGAGCCTGGAGATGTAGATTCAAATTTAGAGCTGTGTCCCATAAACCCATAGCTAGTCTGCAAAGGGGGTAAGAATGAGAACCCCCCTGCTTGTTGATGTACCACATGACCGTGGTGTTGTCTGTGCGAATTAGCAGAGGGCCTGGCTGTAGAAGATTCTTGAAGGCTAGAAGGGCGTTTTGGACTGCCAACATTTCCTTCAGACTGATGTGCCAGTGAAGATGGTCCTTTGTCCAGGTTCCCTGCTGGCAACTGTCCAGAAAGTGTGCTCCCCAAGCATAATCCGAGGCGTCTGTGGTTAGGATTTGAGTAGGATGAGGAAGATGAAAAGGTTTTCCTTCGTTTAAAGTGCATGCCCTGGACCACCAGAGGAACTCCTTCTGAAGGCAGGGGATGAGAGGAATCAGAATATCCAGATCGTGGCAATGTTGTGACCAAACACTTTTCAGATACCATTGAAGCTTTCTCATGTGAAGCCTTGCATTTGGAATCAACAGAATGCAGGAAGCCATGTAGCCCAGAGCCTGCAGGAATTTCCTTGCAGTGAGCTGAGATAGAGTTGCCAAGGTGTTGAAAGTAGAAGCCAGCTGAATTTGTTTTTCTGGAGTGAGGAAGGCCCTTTGTAAGGTTGTATTTAACAGGGCTCCCAAGAATACCATTTGTTGAGAAGGGATCAAATGTGACTTTTTTATGTTTACTGAGAATCCCAGTAGGAGGATTAGACGTTGAACAAAGTCCAGATGTTGAAGCAGAAGATCTTTGCTGTCTGCCTGAATAAGGCAATCGTCCAAATAGAGGTAAATCTGGATCCCCTGAAGTCTGCAGTAAGCCACTACTGGTGCCAGGCACTTGGTGAAGACTCTGGGCGCAGTAGATAAACCAAAGGGCAGAACAGAGAATTGAAAGTGCCTCGAACCTGCCTTGAACCTGAGGAATTTCCTGCGTTCTTGTCTGATGGGAATATGTAAATAGGCTTCCTTTAAGTCCAATGTCACCATCCAGGCGTCCTGAGAGAGCATTGGAATTAGCTGTTGCAGAGTAAGCATCTTGAACTTTGGAATTTCCAAAAAGGTGTTTAGCACAGAAAGGTCCAGAATAGGTCTCCAAGAGTTTTGTTTTCTGGGAACCAGAAACAGTCTTGAATAAAATCCTTTTCCCATTTCCGAGAGTGGAACAGGCTCTATGGCTCTCATGGCCAGAAGAGCATCCACTTGAGTTAAGGCCTCTGACCATTGAAGTTTTGGCAGATCTGGCCAACCGTGAGTCCTTGGCAAAGTGTGAAAGTGAAATTTGTAACCTTTTAAAATCACGTCCAATACCCATCTGTCCTGGGTAATACGAGTCCAATTTCTGTAAAAAAAGAGACAGTTTTCCTCCGAGAGGGGCGTCCAGGTGAAGGGGTCCTGAAGCCCAACCGAGAGAGTCATTGAGTTTGCTTTCTTTGAGATTGGGATCTGTCTTCTCCCCTTCTAGGTGAAGAAGTAGTCCATTGTCTAGATCTGTAAGAGGCCTGGCCTTGACCACGACCTCTGGAGCGCCTATATCTTCCCCTTTGAGGCTTGTCAGACGTGGGAAAGGACCAATTTTTAGAGGGCCAATTCCTGGAAAATCTAGGAGGCTGAACTTGCAAGAAATCTTTTACAGTCTGCATAGACTTTGCCTTTTCCTCCATCTTTTTAATAACTTCCTCAGCCTTAGATCCAAAAAGAACATCTTGTTGAACAGGGGCATCTAATAACTTAGCCTTAACCTGTTCAGGCAAACTTTGTTCACGAAGCCAGGCATGTCTCCTAATAACAGTACCAGAGGCAGCAGCCCTGCAAGAAGCATCAAAACCACAATGTAAGCTATGCTTGTTAACCTGTTCAGTAGCATGCAAAACATCCTGAAGTTCCTTATCCTCTGCACAAGCAGGAAGGGAAGCAAGCTTTTGCTTTAAAACAGACAAAAGAAATTGCCGATATTTAAACATATGAAACTGGCAATTTAAAGCCCTTACAGACAGGGTAGCAGAAGTATATACCTTTTTCCCCACCTGTCTAAAGCACGAGAATCCTTCTCAGAGGGAATAGGATTTTTAGAAGTAGCAGCCTTAGAGCCCTGAGAAATAGTTTCAGGATCCGCAGAAGGGTTTTTAAATAAAAATAAATGAGAGTCAGGAACCCTATAAAATCTATCAGGCTTAGAAGGAGCAGGAGGCATGGAATCAGGATTCAAATTAGCCTCAGAAAAAGCATCATCTACAATGTCCAAAACAGGAGGGATAGCTAAAGGCCTATGCTGAGGAAGAAGAAGAAATTCTCTAAGCCTCTTCTTGAAAGCAGAATATTCCTGTCCTTCCCAATGAAAATGTTCCCTCATCTCATGCAGGGTTTCCCCAAAAGAAAAATCCTCAGGCGGAGAGGCCGAGGGTAAAGAGTCCTCAGCATCCGAATCCTCATAAGGGGAAAGGAATAATCCTGATCAGAGGAAGAAACAGAAGATACAGAAGCCTGGTCAGAGGAATCCAGAGTAACATCCTGTCGAGGCCTTTTCTCAGGAGGGGGGTGAGAACCCCTAATCATTGTAAGCAAATCTTCAGCCATCCTCAATAATTGCTTTTGTGTCTTGGGAGTGGATTCAGAAGCAGCTTGAGCTGGAACTTTAGACTTAACAGGAGTCTTTGTCTTTGCCTTTGAAATTGTAATGTGAGTAGGCCTGAAAACCCCCTCAGAAGCCGGTACCTGCACAGCGTTCCGGACCCATCTGAAGGAGCGACGTCCAAGGTCCTGCAGCAGTTAAAATAGTGGGCCTTGATGGCTCCCATGGGAGTCCGTGATCGCCACCGGTTCAGAAGTGGCAGACGACAGGGGCTGCAAAGCCTCACTGACGACAGCGAACCGACGCTGGCTCCAGCTGCAACGAGTCCTGTTTGGACCTCGGCGGCCTGTCTTTGTCTTTGCGCTTTTGACTCCGGTAGTGTCCGACCATTATTCTATAATTGAAGCGCCTGCCAAAATAATTTAAAGCCCAATCGCATTCCGCGCTTGATAGTACGAGAATTGAACCTGGCACAGAACCGACAACAAGAAACGTCGTAGTCAGGGCCTAAGCAAGGTAGACAGTAAGAGTGGAAATCTTTATGAGGTATTTGTTTCCCACACGCTATACAATTATTAACTTTTTCTGACATCGGAGGAACAAGAAAAGATTCTAACGGGGTACTTAGCTTTGAGAAGAGAAGTAAGAACTTCGGACCGACAACAACCAAATACGCTGTTCGATAATCGCCAACCAACAACTTGCGAGCTGCTTTCCACCGCACGGCAAGAAAGACTGGAGAAGATGGCGTCAGCTGAGGGCTATGTACCAAAGCGTACTGACGTCAGGGTACTAGCCTATACAGCCGACGCCGGACCCAGACTTTGGGATTCTGGACGACCTCGGGCTGCCTGCCGGCAGGAGCACCCCACAGTTATGACTGCAACAGTGAAACACGAAGAACATCCAGTGTTTAGAGGGAAAATTTCTGCTGAATCTAGTAGGATGTACCTGAAGGAAATCCTTCACTGTTTGCATAGATTTTGCCCTGTCTTGCATCTTTTTAAGCACCTCTTCTGCTTTTGCTCCAAATAAGCTGTCCTTATCCAAGGGTGCATCAAGTAACTTAGATATGACATGATCAGGAAGAGGTTATTCCTTCAACCATGCATGTCTCCTAATGACGGATCCTGACACTGTTGCCCTGCTTGAGGCTTCTAGGACGTCACATTCACAATGTAATGAGTGTTTAGTCACTTGACAAGTAGAGTGCAGTAAATCTGCTAACTCTTTCGAACTGGCACAGTCAGGAAAGGTTGAAATCTTTTGCTTTAATAGTTCCAAAGTGTGTTGCTGATATTTTAACATGTGGAACTGACAGCTGAGTGCTCTGATAGCTAAGGTTGCAGAGGTGTATACTTTTTTACCTCATCTGTCCAGAGCTCTGGAGTCCTTGTCTGGGGAAGTAGGATTCTTTGCAGAAGGTTCCTAAGTAATGACCTCCGGGTCTACAGCAGGATTTCTGTGCAGGTATTTGTGAGAATCTGGTACTCTGTAATACCTGTCAGGATTCTGGGAGCAGGTGTGAGGGTGTCAGGAGCTAAACTGGATTCATGGAAGACATCAACCACCTCTAAGATTGGTGGGATGGCCAAGCGTCTGTGCTGGAGCAGGTCTATAAACTCTGAGTCTTTTCTTAGACTGAGGGAAGTCTTGGGATTCCTAGTGGAAATGTTCCCTGAGGGTGTGAAGGGTTTCCCCAAAGGAAAGATCTTCTGGAGGGGAGGCAGAAAGAATAGATTCCTCTGCATCTGAATCCTCATAAGCAGTCAGAGGTTGTTGTCCTCTTCAAAATCTGAATAATCAGACTCCACAGAATCCTGTCCTGTCAGTTTTTCAGGAGAAATGTCTCTTTTCCTTTTAAAGATGTGGCCTGACTACCCGTGATAAGGTCCTCTGCCATTGTAAGCATTTGAGCTTGGGGTGGTGGATCAGGAGTAAAATGGTGGCTAGAGGTAGTTTTCTTAGGAGTGGCTAAGAGTATCTATTGGTCTGAGAGAAACGGTAGTCAGAGAAAACGTTTTTTGTCTAGGATCGGGTTCTCACATTAAAAAGGGCACAGAACTGGCAACGGGGGACGTCGTGGTCTGTGCCTAAACAAGTGACACAGTATGAATGGAAGTCTCAGTGTGGTATTTGCTTTCCAGAGGCGAGTCAACTGTTAACTTTTTTGGACATCGGTTAGTGCAAGAAAAAAGGATCCCCAACGGAGTACTTAGCTTTAGACATTTTCAGCTGCAATTCAAACTCTGGTAGCGACTGACCAGCACACTTGCGAACTGCTTCTGCTACGGGCTCCACGGTAAGCAAGACTGATGTAATGGTGTTGGCTGCCTTCCTTTATAGCACTGATGACCTGATGTCAGACAGCAAGCGACAGCAGCCGATGCAGAAAAACACTGACTCTGGTATTTGGGTTGGTCGAGGGCTACCACAGCAGGGATAACCCCATAGGTGATGACTGCAACAGTGAAACACGAAGAACATCATCGGGGACTATAGCATTCCAAACTGTTGGAGAAAGCTTAAAAAACTCTTCCTGCAGCGTTTAGTTTAAAAGGTAATCTACTGTAGGGTGATGCATCCTGAAATATGAAACAGTAGGAAGTAATGTGTGGAGTTAATGAAAAGATGTTAAGGTCAGCAGAAGTCTCAGATAAGTAATTTGTAAAGAATAACAGCAAAGATGACATTAGTCTAAAGGAAAAGCGTTCTTGAAATACAGAATCAGAAATCAAAGTACGCAATAGTCAAAAAACATCAATAAAACAGCAACATTTTGTTTAGGGCTTTCAAAAAGAAAGTTAGTGTATGACTACTGTTAAGAGCAGCACTTCCAGTGAGTTACAAGGTTAAAATCCTGAGCACAGCCATGGTGACCCGAAAGCAACCTGCAACTCAGGTGGTTGATGAATCCAGAGGAGGATGGGCATGCCCATCCTTAAGAGGGATGGGGGAATGACCAGAATACCCATATAATATAATCCCTTGGGAGTGAAGTAGCACTGCAAGACTCCGTTCCAGGGACAATCAATAATGTGCGCTCATTGTAGTAATGCTGATGAAGACATTGTTGAGACTATCTGTATTACAGTCTTCCCTCTATGTTGCTCTTGCCCTCATTGGGAAGTACAGGCTACGTTTGATAAAGTTAGATTTGATGGTTAGCACATGTATTGAAATACAGCACAAAGAAAAAATATACAGAAAGGTTCATATGTGTACACTAAGCTAACAACTACAGGGGTCTTTTTAAGTCTAACCATGCATCCAAAACAGATCTGACTAGTTTAAAGAAACGTAACGTTATTTTAATGGGTATATGTAGACTAGGGCGTGGGTGATCAAGCATTTACAGGGCTGCCTCTGTCCATCAGAGACATAGGTACCAACAGGGGTGAAAGTCAGATTTTTCTTCCATTAGTCCAAAAGCCACTACCGTCAGGCCTATTCAAGTTTAAGCTCCGGAATACTTTCTGCTATGGACCTACAGGATTCAAGAATTAAGATGGATAGTGAATATGTATGTAAACTTAAGTCAAGCAAGTATCCTATCGATACTAAATATGACATATTATCTAGTAGTTTTAGAGTCCTCTTAAGTATATGGACACAACACAAAAATGCTTCTTCCCTTTTCTGGGTAATGGACAACAAACTGAGGGAGGGCGAAGTTTCTAACAGACTACTGCAAACCAGCACAATGGCACACTTGCTAAGTCTCTTTTATGAATCAGTGTGGGTTGACAGAGAAGAGTAACTTTATTTATATTTGTTTACCGGGCTACTGTATTGATCAATGTTGACCAATTTCAGGCTCAGCCCAGGAACTCAGACTGCTAAAAAGTGCAGAACGTAACCACTATTATATACCTGGGCAGCAACAGCTATGCAATAATATCCCAGAGAATACATTTCAAACATTTTCGTTCAGGTTAACCAATCCACCTGATTGTCACTAGCTGCAGCATATATCAATTCAACACGAGTAGACCAAAATCACTGTTACTACTGAAATAATAAAAAGGTGTTACTCATTTTAAAAGGTCAACCAGCAAGTTTGGGGGAAATTTTTTTTTTTTGCTTAGCTTCACAAGGCTTACATGATAGCGCCATTAACCCCTCTACTACAGACCATTTTCAAGAAGACTTCCCCTTTTGCTATTTCTGATATCTGTAAGTGCTGGATCTCCAAAATGCTTCAACATAGTCTTATGAACATTTCAACACAATATTGGGAGAAGCACCTTTGCTAGCTTCAAAGACAAGAACACCAGTCATGTTTTAAAGCTATGTTTTATGTTGCAATATTTTAGAATTCAGTTCAAATACTGAGTGCTTTAACTAAGGCACTTTACAAAGAAATTTATATCACTATAATAAATATTCGCAAATGCAGTGAAAACATTAATCCTAAACTTATAATGAAAATGTATTCCATAAAAAACTAACAAAGAATAAATAAAATTCACACGTTAAAGAATTAACACTTCAATGTACTGATGATCAGCAGGCAGCAAAGGCAAAAAATAATTTTTTATCCTCTTTACTCTATTTCATAGTCTTTCAGTATATTAACTACCAAAGGAGTTAAATTTGTACGCTTATTTCCCCTATACTCTATTTCCATCACTAATGCCAGTTAAACTAGTAAACTTCAGCCACTTTACTTCCTATTTCCATCCCTCTTAATTCAACTAGTGGCAACAGAAGAAACCCACTACAATCCTCTACACATTCCATTCACCCTAATTCAACAGGTGGCTGCATTACAAGCTATTTTTTCCTTATTATCCTATTACTGTTTCTTCCCTAGTATGCACTACACATTTAAGAATCTATGACAACACATAAAATGTACATTTGATGGGAGTGGTTGCACCGAATCTTGGCATATACCAACCCTAAGATCATACTACAGTGAGGAATTACAACCTAAGTACACAAAAGTGAACCCCTCCAACAACTAAAAACATTAACTCCTGCAATGCATAACACTGGGGATCTGAGCAAAATCCACTCCATACTGTACCACAATATCCCTTCTATTAGAACATGGTTCAGTGAACCAATGATCTGAGAAAACAAAATATCTTTCAATACTTGAAACAAGCAACCATTAAAACATGTAACCTGCTTCTAAATACTCTTCACAATCCACTTCCATTCACTAACTAAAAAATTCCACCAACTCGACTGGTGGAAGCAATAGAAAAGTACAATTGAGCAGAACGTACCATAACATTCCTTACAAAGATTTGCCAGAAGGCCAGATGTCTAACGTCCTGACCGTCCTCTAAAGCTTTCTTCAGAGATCTCTTGACTGATGTCAGACGAACATTCATTCACTCATGCCATAAATTCTTTTTTTTTTTTTTTTTGAGAGAAAAGTTCCAGTGTGAACCTTCACAGCACTGAAGCCCATGCATATACTACTGGTAGGCTATTCCTATAAGCTAAGAATGACAGAGCATATAGAATAGCAATGCTGACTCCCCTCCTGGGTGTTAAAAAGGTGTGCAATCCTAACGCTGTGCAACTGTGTGAAACTTCAGAACATTTCCTTTCTCGGTAGGAATGCAAGGAGGGAATCTGTTCAGCAACAGTGATCATCTACTCAAACATCTACTGCTATGGCAAGTTTCACATACAACTTTAACTAGTTCTGTCTTGGTGAGTGCAACATTAACTACTTCTGTCTTGGTAATTACTCCTGCAGAAATATTCCCTGAATAGAGTGTACCAGAGCTGCACAAAACAAAAAGTGGCAGCTTACTGAATACTCTGTAGAACAGCTGAAGTGAAGACTTCCTTCTCTAAAACTGTATGCCTAGCTTATAATGCGTGGAAAAGATGTGGGAAAACCATCCGTGTTTCTGCCCAGCAGATGCTCTTGAAGAATGCTGTTGTGTCAGTCATGTCTGGAAAGGAATGAGCTTTCAATGCATCATCCAGTTTTTTTTCTGACTAGCAGCAAAAAATTATACAGCTAGCCATCCAATTTGAAAATGGCTGCTTGTTAACTGGCATGCCTTTCTTTTCTGGTTGGAAGGATACAACGAGTTGGTCTCTCTTACAATTTGCTTGGTTCTGTTAACAGTATCTCAGCTGTCTGTGCAAATCAAGCATATATACAACCTTTTCCTGTTTGTTCTGTGGATTAGGGAAAAGTTGGCAGCTGAATGTTCAGGTTAAGGCTCAGTGCTGAAAAAAAGTACAGTTGTGCACACTTCCCATAAATGTAGATGTTCGAGTGTATTCACTGTTGCAGTCATCACACTTGGGTTTATCTGCCTGCAGGGAGCCCTCAGTCAGCCTGAATACGAGAGAGTTAGTATTTCTGTGTCGGTTGCTGTCGCTCCAAGACTGACGTCAGGTCGTCAGGGGTATAAAAACAGGCATCCAACGTCATTACAACAGTCTTTCTTGCTGAACAGCCTGAAGCAGAAGTTTTTGTTTCCGAATTGAATCATCCTGAAGTCTTCTAAAGCTAAAATACCCTATTGGGGATCCTTTTGTTCTTGCTCTACCTCTTGATACTTTACCCCCTGCTCCTAGGAAACCAGACCGGTACTACAGAGTCCCTGACTCTCACAAATTTATTTTCAAAAATCCTATTGCTGACCCAGAGGTCATTTCCTAAGGGCCTAAAGGAATAAAAGCCACTACAGCTAAGAATCCCACCTCTTTGGGCAGGGAGTCCCGAGCTTTAGACAGATGGGGTAAAAAAATATACAACTGCAACTCTCGCCATTAGGGCAATGAATTGCCAGTTTCACATGCTGAAATATCAGCAACATATTATGGATCTTATAAAGCAAAATTACCTACCTTTACAGACTGTGCAGAAAATAAAGAATTACAGGAGCTTATGCATTCTGCAAGCCAAGTCAGCAACCATATATTGCAATGTGGCTTTGACGCCCTAGAAGCACCTTGCAGGGCAGCAGTCACTGGTTCCGTACTGACAAGGCATGCTTTGCTTAAGGAGCAGACCTTGCAAGAGCATGTCAAATCAAAATTACTAGACACTCCTTTGAATAAGGACAATCTGTTTGGCACCAAAGCAGAAGTAGTTCTAAAAAAGATGGAAGAAAAAGCTAAGTGTATGCAGACAGTCAAAGATTTCTTGCAAGTGCTGTAGTATTCGTGCCGACTGAGGGCTACCTGCAGGCAGATAACCCAAGTGTGATGATTGCAACAGTGAAACACAAAACGTCTACCTCCGACACAAAGGGTTTAATCCAGAGGTTAAATCTTCCTTTGTTGAATACTGCATAGGACTGGCTGCTTACAGTGGTCTGGAGCTCTTCCAAAACAGAATGCAAGTGGAGTTCAATGCTGCATTTGAATGCAGGTTTGTTAGTTGCTGCAGTTCAAAATTCAAGTTCTACGAAAGGATTCATTTCCAAGCTTCATGTTCAGGACACCATGAGACATTCCTGTGTGTTTTACTTGAACAAACCTAAAGGAAAGTGTGTCAGTTTAAAAAGGCTCCATATTGAAATGCTGACACCCAACTTAAAGTGCTGACAGACTGGAAAAACAAAAAGGTCGAAAACACAGTAGAAGAGCAAACCTCTTCTCCTGTACACTTAGTTGTTTTTTTTTTTTTTTTTTTTTTTTTTTTTTTACAGGGGGCAAGCTCCCATGGGGGAAAGCACCCCCGTGCATACATAACCACGACGAGATTGCTACACCTCTGAGAAAAGGGAACATTCGGAAATATGGCAATCTTGACTTGGTACATTTATGTCCATTCTTCGGTCATTCAGTCTCTGTTTTGGGATTCGTGCATGCGCATCCTGACATTTCAAATGTTATCCATTTAAAATGACAAATGTTAGTATGTGTAATTGGGAAGGCGGCCACGGTGGTGCAGCGGTTAGCATTGCTGCCTCACAGCAAGAGGTTCTCCGGTTCGATCCTCGGCTGGGGTGCCTTCTGTGCGGAGTCTACATGTCCTCCCTGTGGTCGCGTGAGTTTCCTCCGGGTGCTCCGGTTTCCTCCCACATCCCAAAGACATGCTGTAGGTGGATTGGACACTCTAAATTGGCCCTAGGTGTGTGTGCCTTCTATGGAAGGTTGGGCGCCGGGCTGGCAACTCAACACCGCAAAACTCCCCTGCCAATCATGAGCAGACAGGTGATCTGCTGTGGCGACCCCTAACCGGGAAAAGCTGAAAGAAGAAGTATGTGTGATTGGGAATGACACTGCATGTGGAGTGTGTACATTTTAATGCAGTGTATGTATATTTTATCAAATGTAATTTTGAGTAAGTGAAATTGCACATGAGTCAAGTTGGAAGTTGAACTACAGAAAGTATGTTTATATGTTCAACACTGGAGGAATGTTTGTGAGTTACGGCTAGAATGAGTACTACGGAAAGGAAAAGTTTCAGTGTAGTGTTTTTTTTAGGATTAAAGTAAACTTAAGGAAGGGGAGCTATTTAGTGTTCTGCATGTGGTCATGTATATGGTACATGTTCATGTGTTTTGCACAGCAGTAGTATTACAGAAAGAATTCTTTCAAGGTAAAATATAGGTTGTTATGGTTAGCTGCAGAAGCATAATTAAGGTTAGCATGCATGTGCCAAGAAACTCACACTGCATACTTAGACCTACTGGAGACACTATCCAGCCAAAAAAATGGTACCGCCAACGTAGATAAAAAACCAGATGGTTTGTTGAGAACAACAAAATAAAGTATTACTAACACCACTATGTTCAAGTAAGTTTAATTTGAACACATGTTGCTAGTATACTAATACTTTTGCTAACAAGCTTCTTCAGGTAAAACAGTTGACAACAATATTCATGGTGTTTATATAAAGAAATGACATCACATGACATGAAGACAATTATTGAATTAAATAAGAAGTTATGTACTCACCATAACGTTCCATCTGAGTAGGTAGCTTCATTTGTCTGCAACCTGTAGGTCTTGGATCCGATATCGGATCAGAGCCGGCAACTTGTTTCATAGCTAAAGGATCCGAGCTCCTAGCTCCTCCCCTCACCCATAATCCCCTGCCAACCCTCCATGACCTCAGATCAAGTTTGCCCCTCAATATGTACCCAAAAAGGGTATTCCAACTTACATAGATCCACTGAAGGCCAGGGGGAAGAAGGGGGGGATGGTTGCAGACAAATGAAGCTACCTACTCAGATGGAACGTTATGGTGAGTACATAACTTCTTAATTTGAAGTAGGGACTTCATTTGTCAGCAACCTGTGGGACAGAGTCCCCAGCTACCTGAATCTTGGGTGGCCATCATGGAAGGATATTGCGGAGCACCGCAGAGCCAAAGGATGTTCTCCCTCTAGAAATCACGTCCAGTTTGTAGTGGTTAATAAAGGTATGAGATGAGGCCCAAGTGGCTGCCGAACAAATATCATCCAATGGAACTCTAGATTTGAAGGCCGCAGAAGTAGAGATGGAACGAGTGGAATGTGCGCGAACTCCTTCAGGTGCGGGTCTCCCAGAAGCTTGGTACGCTAGCAGGATACATTGTGAAATCCAGCGTGATAGAGAGATTTTTGATATTGCTTTCCCCAAATTAAATTTGGCAAAGTAAATGAACAGCTGGGTCGGATTGTCTGTGACCAGCTGTTCTATGAGTATAAAAACATAGCTGCCTATGAACATCTAATGAGTGCAGCTTGTACTCTCCTTTATTCTGATATTTAGGAAAGAACACCGGTAAATTTATGGATTGATTTATATTGGTTTCTGATGCTATTTTGGGAAGGAAGGAGGGATTGATCCTGAGGTACACTCTGTCCGGATGAAAGATCAAATAAGGAGGCTTCACAGAAAGAGCTTGAAGCTCCGAAACTCTTTTTGCAGAAGTAATGGCTACAAGGAATGCTGTTTTCCAGGACAAGTATTTGAGATCTACTGAAGCAGCAGGTTCAAAAGGTGGAGCAGTCAGGGCTTGAAGAACTAGTGAAAGATCCCAAGGTGGAACGGCTTCTTTTATAGGGGGTCTAAGCAAAAAGGTGCCCTTGAGAAAGGTTTTACACAATTTGGCCGACATCAAGGGCCCTATGTCATGTCCCACATGGTAATGGGAGATGGCAGCCAATTGCACTTTGACAGTTGAGCAACTAGCGCCTTCCTGAAAAAGTTCGGTTTGGAAGTCTAATATGGATGGAAGAGGAGCCGTAAAGGGATCTAGGTTATGATGCTCCGCCCAGACGGAGAAACGTTTCCATTTACTGCGGTACACTTTCCTGGTGGAGGGTTTATGCGCTGCCACAAGGATGGCTTTGACTGGTGAAGAGATACCAGGAGTCCTAACTAGGAGTGGAACTGGAGCAACCAAGCCATCAGCTTCAGATTGTCCAGATTTGGGGTCAGTAAGTCCGATGGATGGGAGATTAGATCCTGACTGGGATCCAGAATCCAAGGGGGATTCACTAGGTGAGACCACAGGTAAGGGAACCAAATTTGCCGAGGCCAGAATGGGGCAATGAGGATCACCCTGCTCCCCAACCGCGAGGCTTTCTGTAAGAGTTGCAGCATCAGGGGTAGAGGAGGATAGGCATAAAGTAGACCGGGTGGCCAAGCATGCACCAGAGCGTCTCTTGGGGTTTCCCCTGAAGGGGGGAATCAGAGCTAAGAAATTGTCGTGTTTGAGGGAGAGGCAAAAAGTTCGCAGCAGGGTTACCCCCATATTGCGAATATCTGCTTCGCTACTAGTAGGTTGAGAGACCACTCGTACGGGGTAAGAAGGGTGCGGCTGAGTTTGTCCGCTAGGATATTGGCCCGCCCCGGAATGTGCTTTGCAATCAGAAAGCGGTTGGTGGAAATCGCCCATTCCCACACTCTCATGGCTTTGCGGCATAGAGGGTAAGACCTGGTTCCCCCCGGTTTGTTGATGTACCAGACAACTGACATGTCCGACTGAAGTGCAATCATTCTTATGGTGAGGAGATTCTGAAGTGCTTGCAACGCGTACAGCACCGCTCTCATCTCCAGAACGTTGATATGCAGGGAGGTCTCTGTATCGTTCCACGTGCCTTGGACGGTCCTGCCTGAATAATGCCCCCCCCCACCCGAGGCGGGAGGCGTCCGTGGTCACTGAGGCGAGAGGGGGAGAGGTGCTGAAGGGTCGGTCTGTATGGAGGTCCGGAGCATGGAGCCACCATAATAGAGCCCTCCTGCAAGCCTTGCTGATAGCAATGGGGTGATGGAGAGGAAAAGGCAGAAAGGACCATTGTACTAGAAGCGTCCACTGCAGTACCCTCATGTTCTGACGGGTGCATATAAGGAGCGTTATCGCTGCCGCCATGGAGCCCAGCGCCCTCAGGACCAATTCCGCCGGTGGGGTCTCTGATTGGAGGATGGCCCACACATGAAGTTGCAAATTCCGTAGTCGTTCCAACGTCAGGAAGGCTCGTAGATCTCTGGTGTCTATTCTGGCTCCTATGAATTCTATGACTTGTGTCGGGGCCAGAAAGGATTTGTCGGCATAGATGGTGATGCCTAACTGTGGGGCTAGGCGGAGAAAGAAATCTCTGGCTGAGCAAAGTAGATGCCTTGCTGGGGCGGTCAGGAGCCAGTCGTCTAGGTACGGAAAGACCTGTATTCCCTGGAGTCTCAGGTGGGCCGCAATCACTGCTAATACCTTGGTGAACACCCTGGTGGCTGTGGTGAGGCCAAAGGGAATGACCCTGAACTGGTAGTGACTGGCTCCCAGCCGGAAGCGGAGGAACCTCCTGGATCGTCTGTCCATTAGAATGTGGTAGTACGCATCCTTGAGGTCTACAGAGCACATCCAATCGTTCTCCCTTAGAAGGGGGAGAATAGATTGAAGAGTGACCATTCGGAATTTTTCCTTGGTTACCGACAGGTTCAAACGGGACAGGTCTAGAATCGGTCTCAAGACCCCCGTCTTTTTATGGCACCAAAAAGAACCTGGAGTAGAACCCTAATCCGAGCTGGTCTTGGGGGACGGGCTGGATGGCTCTTTTTCTTAGCAGCTGCTGAATTTCTGCGGCTGCAGCCTCCCTCTGATCGGGTGGTACATCGGGGAGGTTTTTGAATTTGTGGACATGAAGTAAAGGGATTTTGTATCCTCTGGATATAATTCGAAGCACCCAGCGGTCTGTCGTGATGGACTCCCATGCTGCTAGGTGCTCCGAGAAGCGCCCCCCGACTGCCTCCAGAGTGGAGCAGTCGGGCAACCCTTCAAGGCTGCTGCGTGGGCCTATCAGAGAAAGGTTCTCTGGACCCAAAGTTTCTCGGAGCCCCTCTGCCCCTGGGGCGGCGTCCTCCCTGTCCACCTCTGCCACGGAAGGACTGGTTGTCCGGAGCGGGTTGGGAATGTTGCGATTTCTGGAACCACATCTTCTTCTGACCCTTTTGGTTCTTCGAAAAGGACCGCTGGGGAGCAGAGAAGCGGACTCCGACGGCAGACAACGGCTTCCCATCCTTCTCGCTCTGGACAATTGTCTTGCGAACCGTTTTGCCAAACAGGGCAGAACCATCAAAAGGGGCGTTCGCCAAGGACGCTTTAAAGGGCTCCGCAAAGTCACAATGACGGAGCCAGGCCTGACGTCTCATGACTAAGCCCGGTCCGCTAGCTCTAAAGGCTCCCTCGGTGGCGTGTGACAATAGCCGCATAGAGGTATTTGAAATGGATCTCAGAGTGGCCATTCGGGTGGAGTACAATTGTTTGTCCTCCGCCGACATGGACTCAGGGGGGAGGCAGCGTATTCTTTGATAAGATCCCGCTGCATCCTGAAGACATGTGCCATATAGTTCAGAGACCTTACCGAAAAGGTCGCTGAACTAAAAACTCGCTTCCCTAAGCGGTCCATCGAGCGGGACTCCTTGCTCGGTGGATGGACTGAGGGGCTCTCCTGAGCTACTTCCCTCTTCGTGGCTGCCGCCATCAACATGGCATCTACGGGGGGACCCTTGCTCCAGTGTGACCGGTCTGCGGGGGGGCTTAGTATCCTGTCCGGGCGTTTGGGTATTGGCTCCATGGTGTCCGGGTCCTTCCATGCCATGGTGGTAATAAGGTCCACCAAGGGGTCGGCCGGAGGGGACACCCAAGAGGTAGACGGGCCTGCTTCGAATGCCTCCAGAAACACGGACTCGGAGGAGGACTTGGGGGCAGACCACCCACCTCTGATCCTCAGCATCTCCATGATGTCTCCAAAGGAGACATCCTCAGGGGGTGATCTTGGGGAGCCTTCCCCTTCATCCAAGTCCGTGTCCTCAGTTAAGGACTCAGGGGAGTCCACGTGCCTCCTCTTGCACTTGTGCTTGCGGGGCACTTCCTCGGGGGGGGGGGCTGTCCGAGGAGGTCTCACCAGCAACACCCTGTTCCAATGGAACAACCTGGGACATTGAAGCAGGCTGTCCCTGAGACCGAGTGATGGAAGCCTGGCCCAGCAGAGAGGGAGTGCAAGGTGGAGCCGAGACAAGGGCCGGGGGGTCTGAATGCTCTCAACAGAGCCCTCTCCACTACATCGAAGGCCGAGGGCGAACCGCTCTCCCTGGGCTCAGAGAGCCGGCTCCCACTCGGATCCGATGAAGGGATCGGAACCGGTGCCGAGACCATCGGATCCGAAGGACCAGTGCGCTCTGACCTGGACGGAGCCGAAGGCACACTGAATCCCTCGGATCCAAAGCTCGGGCCATGGCTCAGAGAGGTCGGATCTGACAGACTCGAGGGCAGGGTCGGATCCGAAGTACCAAGTACTGTGGGCACCGACCCACCCCCGGCTCCGACGCTGCTCGGCTCCGAACCCTGGTAGCGGGTCGGAGAAGGAGCAATTGGAGCGAAAAAGGGTGTCGAGCTCCCCCCGAAGGGGGGGGGGGAGGCTGGAGCACTCCCATCTGCAGCTGGGCCTGGATGAATCTTCGCATCATCCGGTCCAAGTCTGCATCAGACATGCTGAATGTTGATCTCAAAGAGGCCACCGAGGCAGGCCTGGAATGCCGCCTCGATGACCTCGATGGAGATCGGGCCTCCTCCTCCTCGGGCCCTGGGGAGAAGCAAGTAGATCGGAGCCGAGGAGGAGACCACCTAGAAGCAGTGGAGGGAGAAGCACGCATATCTGGCGGGGCCGAAGCAGAGGCCTCGTCCCGCCGCTTGTGGTGCTTCTCCCTCCGTTTCTCCCTCCTAGCCTCCCTGTCCTCCGGCGCTTTAGCAGGAGTTTGAGTCCCGGCCGAAGGAAGGGGGGCAGGAGTGGCAATAACCACAGCCTGTGGTAGTGCCACGGGAGCAGCGGAGGCCGGAGCAGAGTCCGGAGGCAAAAATCCCGCCAGGACCAGCTTCGACCTCCGCTCTTTCAGTGCCCTGGGGTTGAACGCTGCACAAATGGTACAGCCTGAGGTGAGGTGTTCAACCCCATGGCACCGAACGCACCGAGTGTGGCCATCAGCCGGGGAGAGCTTATAGCCACACTCGGTACATTTAGAAAAAATGGCTTTTGGGGCTTCAGCCATACTTTAAAGAAAAAAGGAGTGCTGCACAAACACACAGGCCCCAAAAACACAAACACACACTCACTAACGACCAACGAAGGGAGGGAAAAACTATGTAAAAAAAAAATTTAATATTACAGGGAACCTAACTCTTACACACTTTTTTAAATTAAAGTAGAGAAATTTGACTTAACTGACGAATTTTTGCTAGATCTCAAGGAATCCAGCCATCCACAAGCGCGGCAAACTAGATCTGGGGTTATGGAAGGTTGGCAGGGGATTATGGGTGAGGGGAGGAGCTAGGAGCTCGGATCCATTAGCTATGAAACAAGTTGCCGGCTCGGATCCGATATCGGATCCAAGACCCACAGGTTGCTGACAAATGAAGTCCCTACTTCAGATCAATTAATATAAAAAAATTTGTATTATGTTCTTAAAAGACATATTTACATACAATTAAAAGTGAACCTGAATAAAACATATATGTGTTATTACTACCATCGATAAATATTAATTTATCTCAGCCTATAATTGATTAAATATGAGTTTAAATATGAAATTATCATTTATATCCATTAACTTTGAATATTAATTTATCTTAGCTTGTAGCTATTTTAGTGTAGGTTTCAACGTAAAATTATCATTTATGCCTGGATATACGTTCGCTCTGAATCTAAGAATCCATTTATTTTCTAAAGTTTCTATGTGATTATTTAGATCAACTCCCCTTATTGCATCATGAACTTTATTTTAGTATCAGAAACAAACACACGTGTTGAATTCGTATTTTTACATCCCTACACATTGCATTAGAGTCCAGTTCTCTCCAAATTTCTGAGAGGCGCTCACAAATTCTATTCTTCAATTTCCGTTTCATTTTCCCTATATAAAATGCTTGGCACTGAGAGCATCTGGACATGTATACAATGTTGGTAGTGCTGCATGCACCTTCACTATTTACTTTAAAAAGTTTCTTGGTAAGTGGATGAATAAACGTAGTCTCAGTATCTATGTATTTACAAAATTGACATTTCTATGTATTACTTTATATTTAAGATACCTTTCTTGCTCTTTGTAACAATTTTTGTTTGAGATTACCCTGATTCTTATATCCAAAAAAAGAAGTTATGTACTTACCATAATGTTCCATGTGAGTTGTTCATCTTGTCTTCATTCTTATAGATAGGTTCGCAGCCTATCCTTGGCTCAGAGTCGGCCTACTACAAAGCTTGAGTTCTTCAAACAGCTCGAGGCCAAGTCCATATCCCATGATGCACCTAGAGTTACCTCAGATCTTGTTTGCTGCGTATAATACCACCATGCATCATTCTAGCCCTCTTTAAGAGGGAGCCATAGAAGGGCTGAGCAACCAGGAAGAATCTAGCATCTCGGTCCTCGAAAAACCTGGGAGGGGGAAGGAGGGTGGGAAGTAAGAATGAAGGCGACATGAACAACTCACATGGAATGTTATGGTAAGTACATAACTTCTTTATGTGAAGTTGTTCTATCTCGCCATTCATTCTTACAGATGGGTAGCGTCCCAAGCACCATCTTTCTCGGGTGGCTCACGGGAGTATGTTTTTCAGGACAGCAGACCCAAAAGAGGCCCTGTCCCTGGTGGACTTGTCCACTTTGTAATGAGTGATGAAGGTATGAGGTCTTGACCAAGTAGGTGCTGCACAGATGTTGTCTATCGGAAGTCTAGCAGAAAAAGCAGAGGATGTAGACACTGCTCTGATAGAATGAGCCTTAATTTTGTGATGTAAGGGCATATTAGCAGCTGAATAAGCAAATGTGATGCAATCGGATAACCACTTAGAGTTGTTTTTGCCACTGGCATACCTTTTCTGGAATCCGAAAAGCTGTTTTGATTTCCTGAACTCTTTTGTTCTAGCCAAGTAAAATCTGAGCTATGAACATCAACCTTGTATAGCATATACTCTAAGTTGTTGGTGTGTTTGGGGAAGAACACTGGCAAATCTATAACTTGGTTAAGGTTAGTTTCAGTACAAACTATGGGGAAAAATGAGGGATTAGTTTGCAGTGAGACTCTTGTCAGCATGGAAAATCAGATAAGGAGGCTTTATGGACAAGGCTTGAAACTCTGACACACTGCAGCCAGAAGTGATGGCTACTAAAAGATAGTCTTCCATGACAAATATTTCAAATCACATGAGGAAGCTGGTTCGAAAGGCAGGAGAATAATGCGTGAAAGCATAAAATTTAGATTCCATGGGGTATAAGGGCATTTCACAGGTGGTCTGAAATGAAAAGTCCCTTTGAGAAAGGCTTTGGATAGTTTGTTTGACATTATGGTCAATCCTTCAAATCCAAGGTGAAAATTAGAGACAGCAGCAAATTGAAACCGAACTGTTGCTGCTGCAGCACCTTTGCTGAAAATCGTAGTCAAGAACTTTAATATGGAGGCCATAGGGGCTTGGTAGAGATCAATGTTATTTTGAGAGGCCCATACAGAAAATCTTTTCCACTTGCTAAGGTATAGCTTCCTAGTAGAAGATTTACGAAAATATATTAGAATCTGCTGCATTTCATTTGAAAGGTTATGGAACCTGGCTATGTTGGGAATTGGAGCAGCCAAGCTGTCAGCTTCAGGGGACTGAACAGAGGGATGAAGCTCCCCCAACGGGTGCGTCAGAAGATCTGGAACTGCATCCAGAATCCAAGGATCCTCCAACTGATGAAGTCGAAGGAAGGGGAACCAAATCTGACAAGGCCAATGAGGGGCTATTAGAATGATGGTCCTTCCCAGGGTTTTTGCTTTCTGTAGTTCTTTGGGTATCAAGGGAATTGGTGGGAATGTATACAAGAGACCCGGAGGCCAATAGTGTACGAGTGCGTCCCTTGGGGCTTCTCACGGAGGGGGAATTAGGGCAAAGTAGCTTCTGCATTTCATGTTCATGTGGTTAGCAAAGAGATCGCAGCAAGATTGGCTCCCAGTTGGAAGCGCAGATGATATCTGGATGGTCTGGCCATTTTTATGTGGTAGTACACTCTGAGCACATCCAATTGTCTTTCCCTAAAAAGGGAAGTATCGACTGAAGCGTGACCATCCGGAACTTCTCTTTCTTGACAGATCTGTTTAGCCTGCTGAGGTCCAAAATAGGTCTCCAGTCCCCTGTCTTTTTTGGAACTAAAAAGAATCTTGAGTAAGTTCCGGATCTTATTTGGTCTGCTGGGACTGGCTGGATGACTCTTTCTTAGCAAGGTTTGGACCTCTACTGTTGCCTGCTCCCTGTAACTGGGTGGAACGTCTGGGATTTTTGTTGTCAAAGGAGGGGGTGTGACGACAGGAATGAAATATCCTCCGGAAATAATAATTTGTACCCAGTTGTCTTTTGTTATTTTGAGGCAGGCGTCTGGATACAAAGATAAGCAACCCCCAACTGCCTCTAGAGTAGGACAGTCAGGCCTTTCAGGAGCGCTGGCAGGGCTTCCCAAAGAACTGATCTCTGTCGCCCTGATTTTGCAGACCTCCTCTGCCGTGAGGGTGGCGTCTCCATTTTTGCCCCCTCCTCTGCCCTTGGAGGAGGCTTCACCATGTGTGTCCTGAAAGGCTCCTTGGGCTTTACGGAACATCTTTCCTCCCCTTTGATCCCTGGGGTAGGGGGTCTGATAGGGGTGGAAAAATGGACTCCGATGGCAGACTGTCTTTCCTTCCTGTTCACACCTGGTCAAAGTTTCCTTAACTTTGGGCCAGAAAAGGGATGATCCATCAAAAGGGGTGTTGACAAAGGATGATTTAAAGGGCTCCGCGAAGGAACACAAGCGCATCCAGGAGTGTCTCCTAAGAGCAATTCCTGTACCCACTACTCTACTCGCTCCATCAGCTGCACATAAAATGAGGAGCATGGATGAGTTTACTATGGAATGGAGGGTAGCAAGCTGGGAGGCAACTTTAACTGAAGGTCCTGCAGCTACTGTACCCTGAAGAATATCTCTGAGCTCTTTTAGGAGATCTCTTTGCAGTCTAGTAAAATGGGTGAGATAGTTGAGCAAACGCAGTGCAAAAGTCGCTGAACTGCACGTGCGCTTCCTGTATCTATCCATGATCCTAGAGTCTCTGTTAGGAGGATGGATAGAGGAGGCAGTTTCCAAAATCTCCTTTTTGGTGGCTGCTGCCTCCACCATGGCATCAACTGGCACTCACTTGGTAAGAAATGATTTTTCCTGGGGAGCAGAAATAAATTTATTAGGCCTCCTGGGGACAGGCTCCATGTTGTCTGGAGTCTCTCATGCACTTCGTGAGACCAGCTCCATAAGCTCATTGAAGGGGGGGGGGGGGACACCCAAGAGGTGGAAGGTTGAGACCCGAAAGCCTTCAGGAGAACTGACTCATCTTCAGTAGGGTTGGCAGACTGAGACGTTGGCACAATGAGAAGCTTAGAATTATGAAACCTGACAAGGGGGGCGGTGTAGTTCTTATGGACCAATGGGACTACACCAATAGGATGTTGAAGATTTTGAATACGGGAGATAGATATCAGATTGTCTCTAGGAATTAAATCAATATATGCTATAGGGAAATAAATCTCATACTGGAGGATAACCTTATGCAAGTTTTAATTGATTTGGATCTATATAATTTTTTGAGGGTCCCAAAACCGATCATTCCTGAGATATTCGGAATCCCAAAAATACATAAACAGGTGGATAAATCCCCCTTTGAGGCCCACTGTTACATCTCAGGGCTTAAAAACTCAAACCTTAGCCATATATGTGGACACCAAGATAAAGTATTTCTACCTGGGCTATCCACACATTTTAATAGACTCTTGGGACTTTTTAGAAAAGTTTAATGCTATTCCTTACCATGACGATTATTCATTCATAACAATAGACGTCAAGGATCTTTTTTCCGTTATACCCCACACTATAGGCCTTGAATGGTTTGAACAGATGCTGGCAGAATTTAATATTCTTGATGGTGATGAATTTAGACTTGTCCTTGAAAATATGGAATTGGTCTTGAAAAACAATTTCATATATTTCCAGGGGGACATTTACCACCAACTGGACGGGGTGGCAATGGGTTCGGCCTGTGCCCCAATCTACGCCAACATTATTATGCTTTTTTGGGAACTCAATTATGTGTTCAAATCATCCTTTAAACAACATATTATTAAATACTTTCGTTTTTTGGATGATATTTTCATTGTTTGGGAAGGAGCGGACCCACAGATAGGTGAATATTGAATACTTGAGTAGTACTACCACATTTCTCCAGTTAACCTTTCAACATACTAAAAATTAAGTCAATTATTTGGATGTTAAGATAAGTAAGAACAAATTCAATAGAAGTTATAAGTCTAGGATTTATAGGAAAAGTTGTTTTTCGAAATTCATACGTCCACTTTCAGAGTGACCATCCACTATTTTTGAAAAAGAATGTAGTGAAGGGTCAAATGATCAGAGTTTCAAGAATGACTAGTGATTTTAGGGAATTTATGGAGGAGATGGAAGTAGTCCAAGAATTATTCAAAGAGAGAGGATATCCCAACAAATTAATTAAGACCATAAAAAAGGAGATAGTAAAAAAACGTGAATTAAAATACTGTCCACTTTTAACATTTAATGGTGAAATGAGTATTTGTAACCACTGGGAGTGAGATAGTAGTTGGTATGGACTCACTAGTGGATCAAGGTGATATAGGGATTGGTCCGGAACTACCCCGTTTGACTTTAACCTATTATACTGACATAGGATGGTTGCAAAAGGGTATCAACGAGGTTTGGAACATATTTAGGAGAATGGCTAGCAGACCATCTATTTTTCAACAACCCCTTAGGTTTAGTTACAGGAAGAGCAATAACCTTAAAAAGATTTTCGAAAGAAAGAAGGTCTTGAAAGGTAGGGGGGGGGGGCACAAACCAAGACAGGTACCCACAAGTGCGGTAGATGTGCACAATGCCCATTCCTATCAGGTGAAAAGGATCTCTGGTTACAAAGTATTGGGTAAAGATTAAAGAGCAACAGTTATTATAGCTGTTATACAAAGGGGGTAGTATATCTCGCATATTGTACGACATGTTGGGCCTATTATGTGGCGAAAACTGAAAGACATCTGAGAACACGGATATATGAACACATGAGAGATATTAACAAAAAGAATAAGAATAACGCTCTGTTTAGACATACATTAAAATGTAAGAATGCCAATATAAAATTCTGGGTTTTGGAAGAAGTGAAATTAGGGGAGGGGGTGGAGAGTGGGAAACTTTCCTTGAATATAGGGAATTAATTTGGCAGATTAGATTGGACGCATGCTCCCATGTGGGCATGAATGATCATATTTCTATTAAGACAGTATTAAAATTAATGGCATTAAATCCCAATTAAACTTCCACCCGAGTATTGACATTTTAGTTTTTAGTTTTTAGTCCCAAGATTCTTGTTGACCCTTTGGTGTACAGCATAGATTTATGTACTTGTTACATTAATTATGTATGTATTTATTATTTATTTATTTATAAATTTAACATTTAATATTTCAGTACCTTATATATTTTAACATTTTAATATTCAGTATATTTTAATACTCTTATACAGCAACTTTGACATATTTATTATTATTATTGTTTATTGATTATTAGTTGCTTTATGAATGTTTTTTAATGAATGCATTTATTAACAGTGTTGGTATGTGCAAAGCAACTCTTTGTGCGTTATACAGAGCTTTGGATTGAAGCAACAATTATTTCAATTTGTTGCCAAGGTTTTTAATTCATATCAAATAGTATTTAAATGCATCAATTAAAGGTTTTATTGATTCTGATGAAGTCTCATATGCAGAGACGAAAGCGCGCTTAATCCAATCTACGCTTGTTGTGTTTGGTGCTGTTGGTGTTCGTTTGTATATTAAATTATTAGCCGTACAAAATATTTTTTTGAGCGTGACTTATTTGGAGGATACACCTTTATTGTACCGACCAGCAGATTGTGTGTTTTTTATTCATTTGTTTCTGAGGAGGGTTGGCAGACTGCCAGTCACCCCTCTGCCTAAGGATTTCTAATATCTCGGCAAATGAGATATCCTCAGAGGGTGACCGTGGGGACCCTTCTGATTCATCCAAGTCGGTATCGGATGTGAGAGACTCCTGTGGGGAGTCTAGGTGCTTCCTCTTACAGATTCTCTTTGTAGGAACCTCATCAGTGGGAGCCTTCTGATGAGGTCTCGGAAGAGCAGGGGCCTCCCAATGGGGCTTCCTGAGGCTTTGGGTCTATACGCTTAGCAAGGATCTGTGAAGCAGAAGCGGACACAGAAGCTTTTGGGGAGGAGGTAGCTGGACCTGAAGTCAAAGATGTCTTAGTAGACATAATTCTCCTCATGGCTTCAAAGGCACCTCTGCTCAGATGAGAATGGACGGACGGATCCAAGGAAACCGTCAATACTCCCAGCACCGGGACAGTGGGCTCTGAACCAGAGGTAGGAGCCGAGCTCATCCAAGCCGAAGTCCTGAGAGGCAGAGTCGGAACAGACAAGTCAGTCCGACTATCCTCCCCGGACTTGACTAGAGAGTGTTGGCTCCTAGATTTCTCGATCGGCACCAAGGACATCAGAGTAAATGGAACCAAAGACAATGAAGCAAGCGTCTGCTCAGAAGGCTCAACAATCAACAAGTCATACTCCTCCGGCTCAGAAGGACCGGTATGGCTCATAGGAGGAAAGGTAGTAGATGGTAAAAGGGTCTTCGGTTCCAAAACCGTTTAGCTTTCTCTTTCTCTCCTGAAGGACCCTGAAAGAGAACGAATGACAAATGGAGCAACTTTCCTGAAGGTGTAAAGCTCCCAAACAGTAAACACAGTTAACATGGCTATCTGTTACAGACATTTTCTGTCCACATCTTGGACATTTTTTGAACCCTGACTTAGGATGTTTATCCCTATCCTGGTCAGCCATAATGAACAGCACAGTATCAGTGAAACTACAACAATATGCCAAAGACACACCCAAAACCAGAGAGTGCTGGCTCCTAGATTCCTCAATCGGCATCGAGGATGTCAGAGTAAACAGAACCAAAGACACTGGAGCAAGCGTCGGCTCTAAAGGCTCAATGATCAAGCCCGACTCCTCCAGCTCCGAAGGACTGGTATGGCTCGGAGGAGGAAAGGTAGTAGATGGTAAAAGGGTCTTCAGTTCCGAAACTGTTTGGGTCGGAGCCGATAAAAATTTAGCAAACACCAGTGCCTGTAAAAACTTCTGCAGTACACCATCCACATCAGAAAGACTTATAGAAGACAGAAATGAGTGGATAGAAGGAGGTACAGATTGCAGGAGTGGAGATTTAGGCACATGTCCTTCAAGAATGCAACTGCAGTCATAACATATGGGTTGTCCTGCCTCAGGCAGCCCTCGGTCGGCCGGATTCCAAAGTCTGCGTCCGACGTCGGCTGATGTCGCATTTCTCTCCGACGTCAGTGCGGCTGGAGTACATAAGCATCAGCCGACGCCATTTTCTTCAGTCTTTCTTATCGCGCGGTGCCCGAAGCAGAAGCAGTTCGCAAGTGCTGGTCGGTCAGCTCCTATACTCTTCGAATCCGAAGTCATCAAAAAAGCTAAGTACCCCGTTGGGGACCTTTTCTTGCCTCAGCCGATGTCAGAAATTACTGAAAAAGTTAATAATTGTTTGTCTTGTGGTAAACAAATACCTCATAAGGATTTCCACTCTTACTGTCTTCCTTGCCTTGGCCCAGACCACGTCTCGGCCTGTGTCGCCTGTGCTCGCTTCAACAAGTGCACTCTCAGGCGCCGGGCGGAGGTCGCTTAAGACTTTTTCGGCGAAAAATTTGCGTATACAATGCCGTCGGAGCTTCCGACATCGCAAACGCCCAAGAAGCGAAAAGACCGGGACCGACATCCTCGATCCGGGTCTACCACCGATTCCACGCCAAAACCTACCGCGAGTGCTCCGGTTCCCACTGAGACGGTTATTCCACCGCTCCAAACCGAAGACACCGCAATACCGACGACTCCGATACCAGATACCACTCCGACGCCAGTTATAGATTTTCCTCCGGATACTGAAACCGAGGAAATGCCAGAGACCATTGCTGTAGATAAAATCACTCCTGCACATGGAGCTGCCAGGCCTCCTATGGCCATGTCTATTAAGGCCTACACTCGGGCTAAGGCAGCCAGCAAGACTAAGCACCTTACAGCAAAAACCTTGCCTCAAACTACTCCAGAGACACAAATCATGTCTATGGCCGCAGACTTAATTTCCTTGATTAGAGGTTCACAGGCCCATCCTGAGAGAGCATCCCAGCCTCCTCCAGATAAGAGGCCCCGGGTTGATCCCTCTGAACCTATCCCTACAGATGAAGACTCTGAGGACTCTGTCCACTCCGAGAGCCAGGAAGACCTCTTTCAGACCTATGAGGACTCGGATGCAGAGGATTCCATCCCTTCGGCCTCCCCTCCTGAGGATATTTCTTTTGGGGAAGTTCTGCAAACCATAAGGGAACATTTCAAGTGGCAAGGCCAGGAATATTCTGATTCCAGAAAGCGCCTTCGAACCTTCCTTAAAAAGCCCCAGCACAGGCCCCTAAGCTATTCCTCCTGTGCTTGATGTTTTGGATGATCTATATTCTGACTCCAGTGTTACCCCTGATTCTCTTCCTCCTGCACCAGCCAAGCCAGACAGATACTACAGGGTCCCAGACACACATTCCCATTTGTTCAGGGCCCATACTGTGGACTTAGAAACTATTTCTCAGGGACCTAAAGGTGTTTCAGCTTCCACCTCTAAAAATCCCTTGCCTTCCAACAGGGAAGCTAGGTCATTAGAGAGATGGGGGAAAAAGGTGTACACCTCCACCACTTTATCTATGAGAGCTTTGAATTGCCTTTTTCATATGCTACAATATCAGGATTACCTGTTAGATGATTTACAGAAAACTTTGGCCTCTCCTGAACCTTTAGACAGGAAGTCTTTGCAGGAAGCTGTACATAATTCACAGCAAGTCAGCAATCACTTTCTGCAGTGTGGATATGATGCATTGGAAGCTTCATGTAGGGCAGCTATGACAGGGGCAGTCATTCGCAGACATGCATGGTTAAAAGAACAACCTCTACCAGATCACGTTAAGGCAAAACTTCTGGATGCACCCTTGGAAAAGAACAAGCTTTTTGGTGCTAATGCTAAAGATGTGTTAAAGTCCATCGAGGAAAAAGCAAAATCAGTTCAGACGGTCAAAGATTTCCTCCAGGTTCAGCCCCCCAGATTCAGCAGGAATTGGCCTTCAAAGAACTGGTCCTTTCCTAATCCTGAAAAATTTCAAAGGGGTAAAAACAGGCGTGGCCGAGGAAGAGGACAATACAGAGGTTCTTACAGGGGACGACAATGGCAACCAGCAAACCAAAGAAGTGACACAGGGGTCTCCCCCACCCCTCAGACACAATCTCAATGACTTTCCTCTACAACCGCCAACCAAGGAGCAAACAGAAGCACCCTTGGGTGGAAAATTATCTCTGTTTTCAGACAATTGGCACAGATTGACAAAAGACAAATGGATTTTGGACATCATAGATCAAGGTTACAGATTCTATTTTCACACCTTACCCAGAAAACAGGGCATGCCAAACATACCACAAAACCAGAGGGCAGAGGCTATCAAGCAAATTTCTCTGCTGGCTCAGATAAAAGCAATAGAAAGAGTACCACAACAAGAACAAGGCCAGGGGTTCTACTCAAGACTGTTCCTTGTGCCAAGAAAAGAAACTCAATGGAGACCAATACTGGACTTGTCCGCATTAAACACTTTTCTCATAGTACCAAAGTTCAAAATGCTGACTTTACAGCAACTCCTTCCCATGCTGGGCAAGGGGTCTTGGCTGATTACTCTGGACCTCAAGGAGGCATACCTGCATGTCCCTATCAGACACAGCTGCAGAAGATACCTCAGATTTCTTGCAGGGCCAGAGCATTATCAATTCTCAGCATTGCCATTTGGCTTATCTACTGCACCCAGAGTATTCACAAAATGCCTGGCTTCAGTAATTACTCATTGCAGGCTCCAGGGGATCCAAATTTACCCATACCTGGACGACTGCCTCATACAAGCGGACGACAAACTGATGTTGACAAAAAACTTGAACTATGTCATACAATTACTTCAGGCTCTGGGATACACAGTCAACTTTCAAAAGTCAAGACTTCAACCATCCCAGCAAATAACCTTCTTAGGAGCCAATCTGGACACAGCCTCTCAACTGGCTTACCTGACAGAAGACAAGCAAGAGAAGTTAACTCATTATTTCAAGGGTTTGGCAAAACTCACCCAGATGACTGCAAGGAGATTTCTACAGGCCCTGGGTTACATGGCATCCTGCATTCTCCTGGTTCCATTAGCAAGACTACACATGAGAAAACTTCAATGGTACTTAAAAAGTCTATGGTCTCAGCACAACAACAACTTAGAGGCAACCATACCGCTCATTCCATGCCTACAAAAGGAATTCCTATGGTGGGCCTCGATAAGCCAGGTGAACACAGGTATGTCATTCAAAAAACCTCAGATAACACAGACCATGACCACAGACGCCTCAGACATTGGATGGGGGCGCATATGGAAGGCAGATGCATACAAGGACAATTGTCTCCAAAGGAAAAACATCTGCATATAAACCAAAAAGAAATGCTGGCAGTAATGCATGCCATCGAGGCCTTTCGACAACAACTTCAACAAGGCCATTTACTGATACGGACAGACAACACCACTGTGATGTGGTACATAAACAAGCAAGGGGGCACCCATTCCTACCCCCTTTGCAGACTAACAATGAATCTTTGGGAAAAATCACTGAGCCTGAACATACACTTACAATCCCAGTTTGTTCCAGGCAAAGACAATGTGCTGGCAGACAGCCTAAGCAGGAATTTCATAGATCCTCACGAGTGGAGGTTACACCCAAGGATCTTCACACACCTCACCTCGACATGGGGCAGGCCAGAAGTAGACCTATTTGCCTCTCACCTCAACCATCATCTCCAAAAATTCTGTTCAAGGACATACCATCCACAAGCTTGGAAAATAGATGCTCTTTCATTCAACTGGAACTCCCTAAAAATCTATGCATTCCCACCTCTGCCACTGATGACCACAGTACTACTGAAGATCAAAGCAGAGAGACCCAAAGGGATCCTAATAGCTCCAGACTGGCCAAGACAACACTGGTACCCGCTACTACGGAGCATATGTCACAACAAGAAGTGGGCCCTTCCCCAATGGCCCCTACTTTTGACTCAGCACAACTTCAAAACAGTGCATCCAAACCTTCAGACACTGCAGCTAACAGCCTGGGAGATCCCATGAATAACCTCAATCTTTCTCTCTCCAAGGAAGTCCAGTGGATACTAACAGAAGCTCGAAGACCATCCACCAGAAAGGTTTACTTGGCAAAATGGAAGAGATTCAGCATTTGGAACACCAGCAAGGGTCATGATGCATCACTATTGAACATCCCACTCATCCTGGAATATTTGGCAGATATGCTTCAGAATGGACTTTCATATTCTTCCATAAAGATACATGCTTCAGCTATTTCAGCTAGATATAACACTGATCCACCTGTGTTTTCACATCTTTTGCTAAGGCAATTCCTTAGGGGAATCAAGAACATTAAGCCACCAAGAAAGGCTCCAGTGCCAGCTTGGGACCTCAACTTTGTTCTAGAAAAACTAACTCTCCTTTTGAACCAGCAGCTTCAGTGGACTTACAATTCCTCTCATGGAAGACAGCTTTCCTGTTGGCAATTACCTCAGCAAGAAGGGTTTCGGAACTACAGGCCCTAATGGCAATACCACCATTCATAATCTTTCACCGAGACAGGGTCTCCTTAAGAACCAACCCTACTTTTATGCCAAAGGTGGTATCTAGGGTTTCTTTAAATCAAGCTATTCATCTACCTGCTTTCTTCCCCAATCCTGAAAACAAAGGGGAAAGACTGTTACATACCTTGGACATTCACAGACAACTTCGGTACTACCTGGATAGAACCAAGACCAGAAGGAAGTCTGATCAACTTTTTGTAGCTTACGCCCCTGGAGTACAAGGGAAAGCAATTTCAAAACAGACTATTCCAAAATGGATTGGACATTGCATCAGATTTTGTTATTCCTTCCATGGGAAGACTTTTCCAGTCAATGTCAGACCACACTCCACCAGAGCTACAGCCACCTCTACAGCATTCTTAAGAGGGATGCCTACAAAGGACATTCTAGAAGCTGCTACATGGAGCTCCGTGCATACATTCTCCAAACACTACAATCTCCCTCTATACTCCAGATCCAGAGCAGGCTTTGCTTCGGCAGTCCTGCAGGGTTTGATTGCCACACCATCTCTTTCCTAGAGCATTCCTCCTCCCCCAGCTAAGCTATGGTATTCTACCCATATGTTATGACTGCAGTTGCATTCTTGAAGGACATAGTACAGTTTTGTACCTACCATAAATGTAGATGTCCGACAGATATGCAACTGCAGTCGGATTTTCCCTCCCTCCATACCCCTCTATGCCTTGGGTCCACTCCTATCCCTGTTCCTCTTAGCTGGGGATATCTGTTATTGTGTATCTGTTTATTGCTTACTTATTTGTTTGGAATCCTGTTTTTTCCTTCCAATTTGATTACAGCCTTCCTTGGAGGGCACCTGGCATCTGGGGCAAGAAACACTGAAGAAAATGGTGTCGGCTGATGCTTATGTACTCCAGCCGCACTGACGTCGGAGAGAAATGCGACATCAGCCGACGTCGGACCCAGACTTTGGAATCCGGCCGACCGAGAGCTGCCTGAGGCAGGACAACCCATATGTTATGACTGCAGTTGCATATCTATCGGACATCTACATTTATGGTAGGTACAAAACTGTACTTTTGGATATTGGTTCCAGGACCAGGGACCAGCTCTGAAAGGACAAGACGCTTGGCTCCGAGAGCTGTGGAGCAGACGTCGACGTTTCTTTTTTTGATTTCTTAACATCTGAAGTAGAAGTCTGGGAAGACACTGAAGATTTACTAGACCTGTCCTGGTCACTCAAAGATTCCTGAAAAGACGGTTTAACTAGACCTCCATCGATTAGCTTTCTCTTTCTCTCCTCAAGGACTCTGGAAGAGAAGGAATGACAAATGGAGAAAACTTTCCTGTAGCTCCCAAACAGTCAACACAGTTAACACGGCTATCTGCTACAAACATTTTCTGTCCACATTTTGGACATTTTTTGAACCCTGACTTAGGATGTTTATCCCTATCCTGGTCAGCCATAATGAACACCACAGTATTAGTGAAACTACAACAATATGCTAAAGACACACCCAAAACTATTTAAATAAGCCCTAATAAAAAACTATGGGCTAAATATCTTGTGACAAAGTGTCACTTTAAACACAAACACACACACTAACTATATCTAAGCACTTCTAAATCTCAAACGTTATCAAAGGCACACTAACTATATAACTACTCTAACTATAGAAAATATAAAGGCCTTTAGAAAAACGAAGGCCAAAAGCTATATATAATATGAAAAAGGCACACCAAGGAACACACACTAAAGACAAACGCTAAAGAAGCTGAAGCTACAGCTAAGAAAGGAATTAACAAGTTATAAGAAAAAATCTTTGTAATAAAGTTTTACCGGCCCGAGCTACTGCTGAGGAACCTCCGAGCTATTGCAACGGCAAACTAGATATGAGGTAACTCTACGTGCATCATAGGATAGAGACTTTGCCTCGAGCTGTCTGAAGACCTTGAGCTTTGTAGTAGGCCAACTCGGAGCAGAGGATTGCTCCGAATGCATCTGTAAGAATGAATGGCGAGATAGAACAACTTCACATCCTAGACTTCGCATTGTATTGTCTTGGAAACAAAATGGAATCATTTTTTATTTTGTTTTTTACAGGAGGAAATATTTATAGATAGTAATAACACAGACATGTTTTATTTAGGTTCACTTTTAATAATTTATATGTACATAAATATATCTTTTAAGAACATAAATGACAAAATACAAATTATTTTTATATTGTTTAATTCAATAATTGTTTTAGTGTCATGTGATGTCATTTCTTTATATAAACACCGTTAAAGATATGCAGGTAGGTGCGAGCGTGAATGGTTGTGCCTTTGTTGAAGATTGGGTGCTGGGCTGGCAACACGGCACCGTAAAAAAATCCACTGCCAATCATGAGCGGACCGGAGTTCTGCTGTGGCAACCCCTAACCGGGAAAAGCCGAAAGACTTTTTTTTAATATTGCCAACTGTTTTGCCTGAAGAAGCTTGTTAGTGAAAGTATTAGTATACTAGTGACATTTGCTCACATTAAACATTATTTTTACTTGAACATCGTAGTGCCGGTAATACTTAATTTTGTTAACACTTACTATCCAAACATCCTACTCAAGGGAGGCTAACTACCCCTCTATAGACTGGGTATCGCACACTGTCTCAAATCTGGAGACACAGAGATTCCTGGGTTTAGTAAACACAAACACCCTTCACCAGTTAGTGCAAATGTCCACTTCAAGTTCCAACATTCTGAACCTCGTATTCGTAAATATGGGAGAATGCTGCACCCCCCCCCCACCAAAGTCACATCCTCCCTTGTAAGGTCCTACCATAAAGCTACTTCTTTTGAAATCAACATCAGTAACCCCGAGTAAACCCAGTAACAGGAACTATTCAAAGGCAAACCTTTTATTAAGCAACAGTTTGTCAAAATTCAGTGCCCCTCCAAATTCAGAGAACACAGCAGCCCATGCAGAATTGTTCATAGAAACCCTGTACAATCATGTCAATGGCTGCGCAGACGCTGCTGACATCTAGGTAATCATACCACTGTACTCGACCCTCGTCAGACCTATCAGAGTATAATGCCACCTTTGGTACATACCCGACCAACCACATGCAGCAACTGGAACATCTGCAAAGATTTCTTACAAAATGAATACAGGACAGAAACACAATGTCCTAATCAAATCACCTCATACCCTCTATCCATACCTTTGTCTCCTATACACTACTGAGAGGCAATCTATGCCTGGCTTATAAGACCATCCTTGGACCCCTCTCTGATGAACCTTCTACACATCCACAAAACAAACAGCATCAGCATTACTAGATCCAAAGAACTACATTTTACTTGTGACATAAATAGGACATGTTGGAAGACATTATGTATTGCAGAGAATTCCCATTATCTGGAATAAGCTTCCAATCCATGTGAAGCAAAGTCCCTCCTAACCCTATTTAAGTACAACTTGGACCATTGGATAGGAAATCTAAATTCATCTCTGATCTGGTGTCTATGTCTGTGATGGACAGAGGCAGATAATAAATCATGGTACAACCAAAAATCACTGCCTTTAAAAATGTCAAACAGAAAACGTGTGGGCCACATTTGGATTGCATGGCTAGGCTTAAAAAGGCCCTAGTGGTTGTTAGCCTAGTATACATCTATCAACTTATTAGTACCAGTTCCACTTCTTTGCTATAGGTCCCTCTCTATGACCTAGGAAACCCATAACATCTATTTAAACTTATTGGAAACACTTGCCATCCAACTCAATGCCACATTCAAGGGGAACTTCAATTACCCCAATAATAACTGGGAATTGTATACAACACCAAAGTGCAGGCACACAGACTTCTGGATTTTGTAAACAAAAACTCCCTGGACCACAGTTGTCAATACACCAACCACGGGTGTAAACATACTGGATCTGGTCCTCATAATACAGGAGAGTGCTGCACACCTACTAGTGTAACATCTTCTTTGGTAAGATCAGACCACAAAAGTCTCCTTTGAAGTAAAAAATAACACCCGGAACCCCAGCTAATCCTGAAAAGTTCAGAAACTACTCTAGGGCTAGCTTCCTTCTATTAAGTGCTAACCTACCAAAATTTCAAGACATCATAATCCCCGAGAACACTGCTACCTATGCGGAACTGTTCACAGAAACCTTAAACAAGTATACTGCACAGCTATACAAAAATATTAATAGCTGCATAGACGCAGCTGTACCCACTAGGAAGAAATACAGAACTAGTGCTTAGTGCGTCTAGCTTATATCTCTGTTGTATTAGTGCTCTGTTTAGAGGCAGCTGTAGTGAGCTTTGCCTCCATGCCTGAAGAACCGGAGTCACAGGCTTTAGTTTACCGCTTTGTCCAAGAAACTGCATCTGTAAAACTACTTTGTTAAGTGCCTGCAATTAAGTTCTTTGACTCTGTGCTTTAAAGAACAGAGCTACTGTGTTGGTAACAGAATTAGCGCACTACATCAGAAATTGTTTTAACTGGTCTCTAGGGCCTACAGCAAGTAACTACTGAGTGCTTAAAAAGAGTAGAGCTACTGTGCTGGTGATAGAAATAGTGCTCTGTATCAGAAATTGGTTTAACCGGTCTCTAGTGCCTAAAACAAGTAACTACTGAGTGCTTAAAGAACTGGAGCTACAGGATTGGTTAATGGCTTATCTGCTCTGACCAGCTAAAGGAATTAGCACCCTAAATCAGAAACTGTTTTAAACGGTCTCTAGTGCCTAAAATACAAAACTACTGAGTTATGCATTTTAAAATATGGTATTTGTGCTCTGTCAGGAGCTCACATTAGGGAGTGTAGTTTCTGGGGTTGTTATACACCTTTTTCCAATAACACCAGTTGTTTATTGACTATAGTTATTTCCGCTAAGCCTAGGGCCTGCTATCTTAACTATAAGCATGACTGTTAGTTCCTTATGTAAATTCCTATTTATGAGATGTTTAAGTATCTGACCTAATGATATCTGATTCTTCCACCTAACCCACCCCACTAAATACTCTAATTTTGTTTCCTCTAGCTCTCTCCCCTGTTTCTGCACCCTAACTCTGAATTCCAGACCAAGGCTCTGATTATTTTCTGCTAAAACAGGAGCCTGACATCCCTATACAGAAAAAGCATATCTCAGGAGACTAGAAAAAAGTATGATTATCACCCCCCATACAAATGTGTTATTAATCTGAACTCCTTTATGTACACATTTACCTTATTCCTCCCTGGAATATAGGTATCTGTACCCTGTCTGAGCACAGTACCAAGGGAATTTGAGGCCAATACTGAGCCCTGCACCCCTCTCTTATCTACACCTTAGCTACCTCTATCCCTATAGAATACTACCTAGCTAACTCCCTGTAGCTAATCTGAAACCTTTCATGTTTTGCAGAAATCCTAACCCAATCTGGCTTAGGGCTGATCGACAGTTTTTTTTTAATTCAGCAGCTACTCGGAAGAGCCTAACTACGCTCTGGCTCAATTTGCTCCTCTCCTACCCCCATTCTCACCCACCCCCATATAATTTCCTTTAAACTTATCCACCTTAACCACACCTCTGATAACTCCTCCCCAGCTCCTCCTAACTACTTCCTTACTGACATACCTCTTCCCCTGCAGCACCCTCCCACACTCCACTACTTCTCTCTTCCCCCTCCTCCCTACTGTCTACACATACTCTGCCTTTTTTATCATGACTTACAAACCACAAACATTACTCCTAATACCTATACTCTGCTTTTTTTTTACCTCCTCACTTCCTACCACTCACATCTACTCCCACCCTACTTCAACCCAACAAACTGGACTCTAAATCCTAATACTAAACCCCAGGCTCCTCTGCACACCTGTCCTTTCTTCCCAACCATTACTACTATCCTTCCTAAAATAAAATTATCTCCCCCTTTCCCAACCTCCTCTAATCAGAAAAAATGTCTCCCCACTTAAACAATTACTTTACTTTAAACCACTACTTCTATCAGGAGACAGCCATCCTAACCCAGGCCCCTCCCACCCTACCCTGAACAATAATCCTCCTGTACAAAACTCAACGAATCTCACTCCCTCCAAAAAGCAAATATCTTTTTCTGCTCTATCAACCTTAGGAGTATAATAAATAAAATTCAGGACCTCCATGGCTAACTATACACCAGACATAGTCACCCTAACTGAAACATGGCTGAAACCACACATTCACGATAGTGAAATTATCCCACCTGGCAATAACATCCTTAGACTTGACAAAAGAAAAGAGGAGGAGGGTTAGCCATTTTATACCATGATCACCTCTATATAACTAGTCCAGTACTCTCCCCTACCCTCTTTCTCTACTGTTGAACTCTTACTTGCTAATGTTAAACTTAACTTTACCACCATTACTGTTGTCGCAATTTATATCCCCCTGGAGACCATCTTAACATAATTGAACATATCTTATCCCAACCTCTGTCAGACCATCCTTAATAAAACCATCATACTTGGGGACGTAAGCATACACTGGCTCTCAATACAAACTCCATATACTACCTCCTGCATCAACCTACATGGATTTGACCAGCTAATCACAACCCCTAGCCATATTAACAACTCACACCTTCCACAGTCTCTTCTGGACTGGATTTTGGTATCTCACCCCAAATACTACCATAACCCTAGCACTCTACCAAATGCCCTTAGTGACCAGTGCCCTCTCAGTAACCAGATATACTCCCCATTTCACCAGACCTTTCAAGTTTATCACTTCCCGTAAAACCTCATCTTTTAGTTCCGACTCCTTCATTAACCAACTCTCTAGAATTAACTGGTCTCATCTCACCACTCTTCCCTTCGATGAAGCTGTCCACTCTTTCAACTCCACCTTTAACATCCTCGACTCCCTTGCTCCTCTCCACACAATAAAATCAAAACCAACTCCACTCCTTGGCTCACCAAATCTACTCGTACCCTGATGAAAAAACGTGACAGGATATGGAAATTATGGACCAAAACTAAGACCCCTTTTCTCCTACAGACCTATAAAGAACTTAGGAATCAAATAAAGAAAATGATCAACAAAGACAAGGCTAACTTCTATGCAAATCCTCCCACTAACCTACAATCTGACCCCAAAAAATTCTGGAACACTATCAACCATATACCACATCCAGGAAACCCTTCCCCTCCTAACCCATGCCCAAATAAAACTGCTGAAGAAACTGCCACTACATTTAACAATCACTTTATTGACTCAATAACTACCATTATAAATGCTCTTCCCACAAGGAAAAACACTAAACTCCACAATCCCTACCCCCAACCTTCTAACTCATTTCCTCTGAAATCTGTTTCAACTAACTATATTAAATCCTTATTCTCTAAACTCAAACCTTGCTCCCTCCTCAGCTGATAACCTACCTTCCTATTTCCTACAGATTGCAGCTGAACCCCTAGCCTATCCTGTTTCCATCTTGATTAACCAATCCATCTTAGAATCACATGTCCAAGCAATATGGAAAACATTCTTCATATTACCTATACACAAAGGCGGAAATTCTTCTGATATATCAAACATCAGGCCAAATGCTATTGTCTCCCCTCTCTAAGAATTTACAGAAATGCATTCACAAGCAGATAATGCAATACCTTCTACGAGAGAGCCTTCTAACACACACACAACATGGTTTCTGTCCCAAGCACAGTACTACAAATGCACTAATATCCTTAAATCAATACTGTATCACTGGCCCGTGACAATAATAAACTAGTCTCATGTCTGTTTCTCGACCTCTCCAAAGCCTTTGACACTGTCTCCCATTCCCGCCTCTTGGACAAACTCTCCCATTTAAATTTCTCTCCTCCCACCATACCCTGGCTTTCTAACTCTCTCTCAAACAACCATCAAGCTGTTAAATGGCATTCTGCACTATCCCCCCCCCCCCATGGTCCCAATGGGAGTCCCCCAAGGATCCATACTTGGGCCACTACTCTTTAATATTTTCACTAACCTACTTTACACCTCTTGTCCCCACTCTACACTTGTACAATATGCAGACAACCCAACTGACCTCCACTCTACTATCAGACCGTTCAATACTACAGAGACATGACTTTGACAACAAACTAATTCTCAACCCTAAGAAAACTAAGCTTCTATTCTTCCTCCCCAAAAACCTTATCAATCTCAAAACTACGTTTTCTATCCTATCAAGCCACTACTGCTGAACCCAGTACTAAACTGCTGGGAGTCATTAAGGATGACCAGCTTAAATTTGATCTCCAAGTCACTAATGCGGTCATAAAGACTCACCAGAAACTTGGACTCCTTTATCAAAACAAGAGACAACTAACACAGCCAGAATAACTCTCTCCCATGCATTTCTTCTTCCCACCCTTCTTTATAGCTGTCAATTATTCACAAATCTTAACACCACACTCATTACAAAACTTGAAACAACCTATAATAAGGTGGCCAGATTCACTGCTAACCAAACCTATAAATCTTACAATTGCTTATCCCTTAAACAATTGGATTGGCTTGAATTCCCTCATTTGCTCCTACTTCATCAACTACAAATTATCCACTCTACCATCTTTCTGTCCTAGCCTTCTATCTATTATATCTAAATATTCTCCAACTAGGACACTACGTAGCTCTGACCAAGACCTGCTTCAGATTTATAAACCCAAAACCAAGACAGGATGTTTACTCTATAACTATAACCCTGCCACAACTTGGAGCCACCTCCCCCAAGAAATTAGGTCCCTTGACCATACCATGCATTTCAAGCTAGCCACTCGAAGCTACCTAACAAATGGTCCTGTCACTGTAGTTATCCTTCATGAAACTACCCACTGTAGTTATCCTCCCTGAAACTACCCTACCCCCTATTCCTAATACCTTCCCCTCTATCAGCCCTCTTTTTCTTATATTGACCGCTTCTCCCTCTATATGCTTCCCTTCTACTCCTCCTTCCTCTCCTCCCCTATCATAATTAACATCTACCCCATCTGTTCCACTGTATAAGCACCTCATCCCCTTGCTATTGCTTTTGTACTGATACTGTATATATCCCAACAGGAATTATGAACACATTATTCCTTGAGGACATTGGACCAGAGTGTTTCTCTGTATGATTTACTGTAAATGTTATCTTATAACTGTTTGTTTTAGTTGCAAGTATGAATTCTTAACTGTTGTATGTAAAATAACCCAACAGGAATTATGAACACATTATTCTTGATGACACTGGACCTGTGTGTTTCTCTGTATGATTTAATGTAAATGTTATCTTATAACTGTCTGTTTAGTTGTAAGTAGGAATTCGAAACTGTTGTATGTAAAATTTATAAACTCGCTGTGGTCTTTTCTCCCCGGGTTTCCACTGAAAACGAGCCAAACGCTCAGTTGGACTAACCCAGTCAACAAATGTAAAATAAATAAATAAAACTAAGTAAAAAAAGCCACCCTGGTGAAATCACATCATCAACAGGATTTATAATGGGAGAAAGGAAATCAAGGCAAAAATTAGGAGGTGTAGCACCCAAACAACTCAGATGACAAAAGGTCTACCAAAGCCAAATCTGAGGTAAATTTGGCCTCCCAGGCCAAGGACAACCACAAGACATTCTTTAGTTATGTCCACAACCTCAAACGTAATACACAACTGTGTGTAGAGCTCTTTGTTAATAAAGCCACCTATACTGAGCCTGAAGATATACTAATCATACTTGCAGATAAACTCAGCACTAACTTCATCCTCTCCCCCTCAACCTCCCCTCTGGAAATACCATCAAATACAACTCCCCCTACCATCCCTAGGGAACAGGTCCTCAATGCTCTCTCTAAGGCCAAAAATGCTGCATTGATGGGCCCAGACTATAACCCAGAATGCCTTCTAAACAGTATTAAACATGACCCTATCAGGTCCACTAAAATTGATATTTAACTGCAGTCTCCAAAAAGGCTTTGTGCCTCAAAAATTGAACAAACTCATCCCTCTGCACAAAGGTGGACCATCTTCAGATCCTGGAACCTACAATACCAAAGGTCTCACTAGTCACATATGCAAAGCTATGAAAAATATTAATAATGACATAGGAAACCTCCAGACACTGGACCTAACCCAATCTGGTTTCAACAGCAGGTCATGCCCACTCAACCAGATGGACATCTCTAAGAAGGTCACCAATGCAATGGATGAAGGTAAAACTGTTCACTCTGCCTACCTTGACCTGGAAAGGCATTTAACATAATACCCCAAGTGGGCATTGTTGATAAACTCAGGAGATAAGGTATAAACTCTTATAACACCTGGTGGATAGCCAGCACTCTCATAGGTCCCAGGAAATTAGAAATGGGATGTCCACCTCTACTAGAGGCCAGTCACAAACTGAGCATCTCAGGGATCAGTCCCAGGACTGCTGCTTTTTGGCATTTACTTCTCGGAAATTAAGGCCAATGTCAAGGGCCTCGAACTGGCTAAACCTGCAGATGACTGCAAATTTGGAGCAGTCATAGAATCTCCCACTGGCACAAATGTTCTCCAGGAAGAGCTGACACAAACAACTTGTGTCAGAGCCATGGAATAAAACTAAATGCCAAGAAATGCAGAATAGTATTCTTTGGAAAGTCATCCACCACTGGTTCACTATCATACTGACAACACTCCCATAAGAGATGACTCGTACTAAAGGACTTGGGGACACACAGTTAGTAATCTAGCTTTTGGCCACCACTTGTCTACAGTATCGTGGAAATCATTCTATGTTGTACAACTTACAAATAAAGTTATGGCATCTAGGTCCAAGGAGGCCATTGTTCCACTGTATTCAGCATTCAGACCAGCAATTGAGTACAATTCCCCCCTTTGGTACATACCTAACCAGGCATATCCAACAACTGAAATGTCCACAAAGGTTCACACTAAAAGAATGCAGGGAGTAAAAGTAACATGTCCTATGGCGACCACTTTAAGCCCCTATCTTGTATCCTGTCTGCAAAAGTCTGCTGAGGAGAGCTCTGTCCCCGACATACAAGGCATTGTCAGACCCCCACCCTGATGGACATCCTGCATACCCACAAAACAAACAGGACCAGAATTATCCATTCTGAAGACTTAAACCTTACCTGTGACATAAATAGGATCTGATGGAGACACGGGTATTCATTCCAGAGACTAATCCTTCTCTGGAACAGGCTCCCCATCCATGTGAAGCAAAGCTCCTCCCTAACCCAATTCAAGTGCAACTTGAACAACTGGATGGGGAACAGGATATTCATCCATGGTTTAGCACCTATGTCTATAATTGACACAGGCAGCCTGTAAATGGTTAATCTCCCAGGCCCCTGCTAATAAATGTTTCATCTCCAAGTCCCTACTTACACTTTGAACTTGTCAGAGATTTGGGATGCATGTCTAAGCTTAAAAGGGCCCTTGTGGTCATTAGTTTAATACACATATAGGAACCTAATATGCAGGGGAGAAAACAAAGTAATCCTAAGTCAAGTCACTTAAGCTTTAAAAAGGCAAACAGAAAAATGCAGCAAAGGTTGTAAGTGTCAATAAACAAAATCTCCCTACAACCTCTTACCCCTATTTTGAATTAAAAAAAATGACCCCTCACAAACAATGAATAGCCAGACAGTGAAGAAATTATGCATCAGTTACTAATACCAAAACCTTATGGTTCACGGGTTAGCCTACACCCACATTATGGAAAGTCACCTGGGGAAAGATTATAACAAAGGGAAGAGTTTTACTGGACAGGTATAATAAACAGTAACCTTCTGTGTTTCTTGTCCAGGGTGTCAGAAAACTGCATCCCATCTTGAATATACAAGTCCCCTGACCCAGTTATGCCTACAACAGAAGTATAATTTAAACACATTGCTATGAACATAGTGAGACCACTAGTATGTACTAGTTATAAGAGACCGCATTACTAAATTCCCAGAGGCTGTGCCTTTAAGCAAAACTAGTGCCAAGGTTATTGCTAAAGAGCAGGTATCGTTATCCTCCAGAGTGGGTATTCAAAAGAAATATTAACTGACCAAGCCATCCAGATTTGTCACTGAATACTATACCAGTTATGTAAAGGCTTTAAAGTTAAACAGTTGTGATCATCAATATAGTACCCACAGACTGATGGATTTAGGGAAATATTTAATAACATGCCAAAATCCATGTTGAGAAAAGCCACTAATATAGATGGAAAAACCTGGGACCATTTACTACCCTACTTGCTTCTACTTATCAGAGAGGTACCAAAAGCCTCAACTGGTTTTACCCCATTTAAGATTCTCTATGCTATGCATCCCAGAGGGCTCCTTGACATTGCCAAGGAAACTTGGAAAGAGGAAAAGACTGTTCAAAAGTGTGATCAAAAACTATGACAGTTTACAGGCTAAAGTTAGTAATGCTCATAGTAAGACAGCACACACAAAGGACCCCAAAGAAGCAACAATGGATCTATAACAACAACCCCTGACTTAGAGGATTGAACCCTGGTGACAAAGTGCAAGGTATTAATAACCTCTAAAAAAATAAAAAAAAAATCTGGCAAAATGGCAGGGATCACTTGAGGTAAAGAAAATCAATGCAGTCAATTATAAAGTTAGGCAGCCACGAAACAAAGCTAGAGCAAATTTACCATCTTCATGTATCAACACCATGGAAGGAGACAGAGAATACTTCACAGCAAGGGTGTAGCTAGGCATACTCAGTGTACTGAAATGAGTACATTTATTTTGAGCATCTCTTGCAAATGTCGACACTCAAAAAGCACAGAATGTTTAGAAATGTGCAAATGAATACACACAGTATAGCGGTACACAAAGAATTCTTGTGAAAAATGAATACACCTCTAAAACTAGCTTTTTTGAAAATAAATTGTATCAGTTGAAAATAACACGCTTCTTCCCATGTACCTGGCGTTATCATTTTGAGGGCTGTGTACATTTTTAAACTGCCAAGTAAGTAGTGGGAGTAGCAACATTAGGTTGGAGTACAAAATGTACATCTCTGGCTACAATCCTGCTGCAAAGTGTTTATAAGTTGAAGTTCTTACATTAAAGACAAGAGATTTTCCACCCAAGGTTTAAATACAACAATCCTTGTTAAAATGTAGAGAAAGGGAAAGTAAAAAAAAAATCTCAAAGAGGCTTTAGTGTAAATGGTTAATGGACCACAAAAGCAGTTAGTGTAGTATTTCACTATGAACCTATGAGATGGTGAAGTTTTTCAGATACCTGAAAGATCTAAACTGATAAAAAGAAAAGTTGTGTAAAATCTTACCATAACCATATCATATTTATATAATAAACAAGATTAATAATCTGGTACAATTCTCTTAGATATAGTCATGAATATAGCAACGCTTAATGTAGATGTTTTTCTTTCTTTATTTAAGACTGTCCTGCAATGTTGTTTTAAATATTTCCTGTGATTTTGAACTCTGTTGTCACTGTAAATATATTTAGTATTATACTGTTCTTTTATATTTATTATTAAATATGTTTAAATCGTTCATTGAAGAGTGTAAGTCAGCTGCTTGGGCAGGGACACAAACACTGGTTGGACAGAGACCATGCTGGAGGTCTTGGCTTGGCCACTCAGCTATAGATTTCAACTCTACAGCTGTACCACTGGGGAGTCTTATTGAGGATCTGGAGAAAGCAGCCCCAGATGGAGTGTGGTCTGTGTTCTCTTAAGGGGAACTACACTTGATGCAGAGAGCTGCATCTGGAAATACTGTGTGCACGCGCACTTGTCATCCTCCCAGTGAATGTCCCCTACTAGTGCCAGTGGTGAGGACTGAGGTTCCTTAATTACTGGTCCAATGGTGGGGCATCATATTTACTGCAATAAAGTTAATATTTAATTTAATAAAATTATAATAACTTACAACCTTACTCTTTTTGGCTTCTATGAGTTTATGAAGATCCCCTTAGAATGAAAAATGCCTCAGCAACTAGCAGGAGCATGAGATTTTGCCCTTGCTTACCTGGACGATATTACCATCTACAGCCATTCCTGGGAAGAGCACCTTCAGCATGGCAGGGAAATGCTGAGCAGAATAAAGGGGACAGAGTTGACCATTAAGCCCAGTCAGTGTCATGTGGGTATGGCAGACAACTCCTATCTGGGACAGAGTGGGGAGTGGTAAGATCAGGCCGGAACCTGCCAAAGTGGAAGTCATTCAGGCATGGCCTGCCCATTAACAAAAAGCAGGTGAGGGCATTCTTCAGGACAGCAGGGTACTACAGAAAGTTTGTCCCCAATTATAGTACCATAACTGCTCCCCTCACAGACCTGAAAAGGTAAAACAGGCCAGAGAGGGTAGTGTGGACCCAGCATGTGAGCAGGCATTCCAGAAGCTTAAAGGAGTTTTGGGTGGACCCCCTGTGTTAACCAGTCCAGAATACAACAAAGAATTTGTTGTGCAGGTAGATGCTTCAAACCATGGGGTGAGGGCTGTACTCAGCCAGGTTTTCTCAGATGGAGAAAAGCACACAGTGATATATCTTAGCCGTAGGCACCAACCCAGGGAGGAATGCTATGCAGCTGTAGAAAAGGAATGTCTAGCCATAGTTTGGGCACTGCAGAAACTTCACCCTTATCTGTATGGAAGGAAATTCACTGTAGTTACAGACCACAATCCCTTAGCATGGCTACATCGAGCCAGCCAGCAAAATGCCAAGTTACTAAGGTGCAGCCAAGGGCTGCAGTTATATAAGACAGTGCAGCACCACAGTTAGGTTATCAATGCCAACACAGATGGGCTCTCAAGACAGGGACAGGGGTAAGGTACTCCCAGATAGCCTTATCCCTCTGAAGCAAAGTTTCTCAAGGGTCACTTGGAAAACTAGCTTGAGTCTTTGATTTGGGGGGGGGGGTAGAGAAGCATCACATAAGGGGATACTGCCAGCCCAGCTGCTATTTGTGAATATCAACATGATTTATACAAGATGTTTGTGTTACAAATGTACTGGAACTGTGTATCATACAAGATGGTTTGTACAGACGAGTGCTGAAGAGGTATTTTACAAACTGTTTGAAATGTATCAACAGTGTACCTTACTGGAATAGAACAGAAATGGACATGCACTACTGTAACTGTTTAAATGTATATTTTAATAGTGGAAACTGGAATACAGGAGCTTAACTTCAGAACAATAACTGAAATTAAATTACTTTGTGGCTAGGCCATAAAAATATGTCTTTCAGTTTCAGTGCAGCAAGGTGACACAATGTCTAAAACTAAGGAGCTTTCTGTATTGTCTTGGAAGTGTTTTATGACTTCCACCACTTGCCAAACATCTGAGGTCTATGTATTTTCAAACTAAATGCAACCAGTTGCCATCAAGGGTTGCTTTGGGGCCAGGGAACTAGGAGTCAGATGACAAGCAATGAAGTCATTCTGCAAGTTTTCCCAGCAGTAATATTTGAGACATTAATTTGGGAAGTCTCTTAGTGAGAAATAGCATTCTGTATTCGGTCTTACACCAGACAAGCACCACTCGCCCACACCTCTGCCTTGCTCTGAGTAAGCAAGTCTAGGGAACAGTATAATTCTCTTAGATAAAATCAGGGATATAGCAACACTTAGTTTAGTATTTTTCTTTATTTGAGACTGGCCTGAAATATTGTTTTAAATATTTCCTATGATTTTGAATTGTGATGTCACTGTAATTAAATACTGAATATTTTATTGTTCTTTTACTATTTATTATTAAATATTGTTAAACCTTTCATTGTGGCTGATCTTTGTAAAGCTACTTAAGTTCTGAGAGTACTAAGATATTTACTTGGTGACACTGTGGGCCACTCCTAATAGTCTTGTTCTTTGTCAAACTACCACTTGTATAAATAGTAACATTACACAGTAAGATTGGACACCCTTTGTTAAGGGCTTTAAAGTAGCTGATGAGTGAATGGAAATGGAAACTACCTTATAGTCTGGGCAGAAGGGGGCATAGCTAGTAAACCTACGCCAGCCTTTCCCAGGTGTGTATGATTAAATCAATCAAACCTCAAAGAGTGCTCGTGTCAGCTACTGCAGCAGGGACACGAAGCACTGGTTGGACAGAGGGTGCTGGAGGTCTTGGCTTGGTCACTCAGCTGAAATCTCAACTCTATAGCTGTGCCAGTGGGGAGTCTTACTGGATCTATGTTCGCTCTTAAGGGAAACTGCATCTGGAAATACTATGTGTGTACTTGTCATCCTCCCAGTGTACATCCCCCACTGGTGCCAGTGGTGAGGATTGAGGGTCCTTGATTACTGGTCCAATGGTGTGGCGTCACATTTATTAACCTGTGTCTGAAGCATCTGTGAATAACTCTTGGGAAGGAAGGGGTGGTTGCAGTAGTAGGCCCAGGTTTCTGTTTACCTTAAGGATCCACCATTCCAGTTCCCTTTTTAAACAAGGATGGAGCGGAATCAAACTCTGAGTACAAGTGCTGCATCCAGACTGTTCTAGGGCCAGGGAGTATTTTGTCACGTGGGTCTGATAGTTTACTGTATGGAAGGCCAAGGTAGATGAAGTATAGACCTTCTTGCCCAACCTTTCAATGACCTTAGTTTCCTTATCAGAGGGTAGCAACGAAGTGGATGGTTGAAGTTTTAAAACCTTATCCATGGATACAGAAATGGTAGCTGGATCAGCAGCAGGAGCCTTGAACAGGAATTTGGAGTCCTCAGAAACTTTAGAAAACCTGTCATGATGCTTGGGGGCAGGTGGCTGAGAGTCTGGACATTTGGTGGCAACTGAGAAAACATCCAGAAAGGCAGACAGGACTGGAGGGATAGCAGAAGGAGAAGGGGAGTCCATCTGCAAGAGTTCGTAATACCTCTTCTAAATCTCCAGACCAGGGAGCAGTCCCACTTAAAAATTCTTTTATCTTAAGAATAGTCTCTCTAAAGGATAAGACCTCAGCAGGGGAATATGTACCATTAAATTCTTCCTCTTGGGAGGAATACCCTAAGAGAGAGGTCAACTGAGTGGAGTAGGCTAGTGACTCCTCTCCAGAAGGATCTTCCACTGAGGAGGTGTCCTTTTAAAGGATGGGACAGGAAAGATGGGCTGCAAAAGAATAAAAGAAGGGGGGATTGGTGAAAGGCCATAAAGTCACTGAAGAGACTCTGAGAAAAGACTTCCCAGTCTGGGGCCTTCTGAGAGGCAGCAGGAGGCACATACTTGCTCTTTGCCTTTTTCTTTTTAGGAACTTCCATGAGATGGAATTTATATAGATACATATATATATATATGTATCTATATAAAAATATATTATACTAACTCCAGGATCGCAGTACACTGGGGAAAAGGGCATAGGGTTCCTATTAAATGATCAAAGACACATTATTTCAAATGCGTCTTGATCGAACTTGAAAGCACAAAAAGGCAAAATAGTGAAATGGCATACAAGTGAATTCTTTCCCTGGGAACAAAATCGCTTGGCCGCTTCCATTACTTTGCTGTTTTCATGACTGCAGTGCGATCTCGGAGTTGATATATTTAAGAAGGGGGTGTAGGAGGGCACAGCCCCTACATCAGGGATGTGTGGGGGGGTGAAGTTCGATGATTTAACACAGACCCAAAGGCATATAACTTTTACTTAAATTACAGTACTGTACACACTGCCACTACTGCCATAAGAGCACAAAACATCCACCATATTACCTTAGATATTTCCATAAAAATGTAGAAAGACATACCCATGTTCAGAAACACTACATCACTACTTTCTACGCTATCAGTATTCTCACAACTGGCAATTTAAGTTACAGTAATGTGTTTTTATCACAAGCAAGTCACAGGTAAAGGGAAACACATATCACATCCATAGTTTAAAATTAAGTATTTTGAAATTCAGGACTGTAAGCTTTCAGTATAATGAGATTCAGTCAAATAAGTTTTCAGTATTTTGAAAATTAGGTATTGTGGTCTCAGTCAAAAGAGATTCAGTATTCTGAGTTTCAGTCATGTGAAGTGGACCTGTATATATCTATATCTATATATATATATATATATATATATATATATATATATATATATATATATATATATATATGTGTGTGTGTGTGTGTATGTGTGTGTATATATACATATATAAAACGTAATAAATAACAGAGTGGCGGCAGAGGCAACCATGCAATAGTCAAATAAAAACTGTTGCTGGTAAAATGAACTTCTTTACTTTAATGGTGTACACAGGTAAGCGCTTTCACAATCGCTTCATCAGACCAAAGAACACCTTCTCCAAATTCCACACCTTATATAGCCAATCAAAAAATGACATAATAGGCTAATTAAAAATAATTAATAAAGCAACTACTTTAAAAATATAAAACTATAAAAAATTAACATACAAAAATATAAGAAGCACATAACTATATTACAAATTTATACAAAAATAATAACATCATGAAAATTGGGCATGGCAAAACCAAGCTATGAATATAAAATACAATATCATGGGAATCAGTTTCTCGCAATAATAATGTTGATAGCAAGCAAAGTGGAAAAATGGAAATTAGCCTACAAGGGTAAAATGATCACTTGAAACATTGTCTACGTGATTTCAATATGGGTTGAAGTGACACCCTCTCATTAAGCCCCCTGCCTCTATCGGCTCTAAGCCTTAAAGCCCAGCTAATCCCCTTCTTCTCAGTGTCATTTCTAATGTCCCCTTGTTTAATCATGGGTGTAACTACATCTATAACCATAAAACTAAACGTATGGTCATCGCCTACAGCCATTAAATGTTTGGCTAAGGCATTATTATTGTGATTAATTCTGATAGTATATAAATGTTGTCTAATTCTAGTCCGAAATGTCCTATTGGTTTTCCCAATATAGAAAGAGGAACACAGATTACACACTGCCAAATAATCATGTGAGGTGTCACAACTCAACTATATTAAACCTAAATTCCTTGCCAGTATCTGGGTGAATAAAACAATCACTAGTCTCGATGAAACCACAAAAATGGCATTTCCCACAAGGTATAGTACCTATTCTCCCACTACAAATACCTTTGTGTATAGACTGACATAATATCCTTTCTAGATTGGGTTGATTCTTAAATCTAAAAACAGGTCTTTCACCGACAATATTTTTAAAGTCATTGTTGGTGGTAAGGATTTTGCAGTGATTATTATCATCACTAGTTGGTATTACATTGTCAGAATAATATGGGGCAGCTCTGCCTTCTCTAATATTGTCAAGATCAGAAAGACCTCTTTCTATTTCTACTTTATTATAACCTCTATGTAGAAGTCTGTTCTTGAAACATACTAACTCATGTCGCTATCCTACATCAGTGGCATTTAATCAGGAGATTCTCATTCCTTGCCCTCTTATGATGTTCTTAAAAATATATGGGGGTGCATATTGTAGCTATGTAAAAGGGTGTTCCTATAATTTGATTTTCTAAAAACACCAGCATTAATGTAAGTATCCATCACTTTTTCTACAAACACATCTAACTATTTTATTTTGGTATTATAATTCAGGGTGAACTTATGATAGTCTGTCATAATATTAATTTCACCCACAAACAATTCCAAATCATCAGCCTTACCATTCCAAATTAAAAAGACATAATCAACAAATCGTCAAAAAAACAACACGTTTCTTAAACTTATTAGTAATGATTAAGCAACTCTCTTCCCAAAAAGCTAAAACCATGTTGGCGTAGCTATTGGCAAGCGAAGTGCCCATAGCCACGCTATCACGTTGTATATAAAGATCTTGTTCATAAATAAAAATGTTATTTTCCAAAATAACCTCAAGAAAAAGGCATATAAGATCAATATATTTACCATACTATGCTTAATCAAATACTTCTTAACTGATTCCACACCTTGTTCATTCGGAATAACAGTAAACAAGGATTGAACATCTAATGTAGCAAACAACACATCAAAATTCATTGCGTATGTATTTGCGAAACTATACAGGTCTATCAAGAATTGCTTGGTATCTTTAGTAACAAATATGTTTTTGTCCAATAATGGTCAGATGACTTTCTCAACATATATTGAGAATGGTTTGGTGCACCACCCCTTACCTGAAATTATAAGTCTCAAAGGGGGGGTTTAAGCTATCTTTATGAATTTTAGGTACGCCCTGTATAGCCGGAACCACTCCTGCCTAATTCATGTGCAATATTAAAGCTCCTAACCAAGTCTTCTATCATGGAAAATATACTACATTTAATCTCATCCACTTTATTTATACTAATAATTTGATAATACTTATCACTCAACAGTCTAAACATAGCTTCTCGATAGCCCTCTTGATCCATAATTACCACAGGACCGCCTTTATCTGCAGGTCTAATAGCTATAGTAGAATCATTTTGTAGTCTACGCATAGCAGCTCGGTCCCTAAAAGTAAAATTTTTACCCCTGAATTTATTCTGACTTACAAGAACCTCCTTCAATATAGAAAACATGCAGGTCATCTTCAACTAAGCTATACAACACTTCAACTAATGGATGCTTATTAGGCTTATATACACTGGGTTTTTTAAAACTGCATTTGCGTTCAGAGAAGTTATTTCCAAACTCATACTGTAACATAACATTTCTAAGAAACATCCTTACATCAATTAATACATTAGTCAAGTTATTATTAGTACTAGGAATGAAATTAAGTCCCTTATTAAGAAAGTACAGCTTTGTACCTACCATAAATGTAGATGTCCGATAGATATGCAACTGCAGTCCTGACATATGGGTTGTCCTGCCTCAGGCAGCCCTTTGGTCGGCCGGATTCCAAAGTCTGGGTCCAGCGTCGGCTGATGTCGCCTCCTCCCCGACATCAGAGTGGCTGGGGTATAAAGGCATCCGCCGACATCATCTTCTTCAGTGTTTCTTGCCCCAGATGTCAGGTGCCCTCCAAGGAAGGCTAAAATTTGTGAATGGATAAGAAAAAATTCCAGACATGCACAACAGTAATAAACAGATACACCATAACAGATATCCCCAGCTAATATAGGAAAGGGGGAATGGACCCAAGGAAAATTGCAGAGGGGTAGGAGGGAGGGTAAACCTGACTGCAGTTGCATATCTATCGGACATCTACATTTATGGTAGGTACAAAACTGTACTATGTCCTTCAAGAATGCAACTGCAGTCCTGACATATGGGTTGAATACCATAGCCAAGCTGGGGGTGGTAGGATCTAAGAAAGGGATGGTGTAGCTAAAAGGCCCTGCAGGACTGCCGAAGCAAAGCCTGCTCGGGAACTGGAGTATAAAGGCAGGTTGTAGTGTTTGGTAAATGTATGCACGGAGCTCCATGTAGCAGCCTCTAGAATGTCCTTTGTAGCCACTCCTCTTAGAAAGGCTGTGGATGTGGCTATAGCTCTGGTGGAGTGTGGCCTAATATTGGCTGGCACACCTTTTCCATGGAAAGAGTAACAGAATCTGATGCAGTGTCCAATACATTTTGAAATTGTTTGTTTGGAGATTGCCTTTCCTTGCACTCTAGCAGCATAGGCTACAAGTAGTTGGTCAGACTTCCTGGTGGTCTTTGTTCTGTCCAAGTAGTAGCGTAATTGTCTGTGTATGTCCAAAGTGTGCCGCAGCTTTTCCCCTTTATTTTGAGGATTGGGAAAGAAAGTAGGAAGGTGGATTGCTTGATTTAGAGACACCCTGGATATCACTTTTAGCATGAATGAAGGATTGGTCCTTAGAGAAACTCTGTCCTGATGAAAAATGAGAAAGGGAGGTACTGCCATGAGGGCCTGTATCCCCGAGACTCTTCTTGCTGAGGTAACTGCCAACAGGAAAACCGTTTTCCAGGAGAGAATTTGCATTTCTGAAAATGCTGCTGGTTCAAAAGGAGGAAGAGTTAATTTTTCCAAGACGTAATTGAGGTCCCTTGCAGGAACTGGTGGCTTTCTGGGAGGTTTGATATTCTTTATCCCTCTTAGAAATTGTCTTAGCAAAGGATGCGAAAACACAGGTGGGTCACAGTTGTAATTTGCTGAGATTGCTGAAGCGTGAATTTTAATGGAAGAATATGAGAGGCCACTATGAAACATTTCTGCCAAGTATTCTAATATCTGAGGTATACTCATCACTGATGCATCCTGACCCTTGTTGGCATTCCAGATGATGAATCTCTTCCACTTGGCCGAATAGCTTTTTCTGGTGGAAGGTCTGCGTGCTTCCAGCAAGATTTCTTGAACTTTTTTGGAGAGAGAGACATGGGTCAAAGTCATGGAACCCTCCAAGCTGTCAGCTGCAATGTTTGCAGGTTTTAATGAACAGTCCTGTAATTGTACTGAGTTAGCAGCAGAGGCCATTGAGGCAAGGGCCACGGTTTGGTGTGTTATGCTCAGTAGCAATGGATACCAGTGCTGCCTTGGCCAGCTGGAGCTATCAAAATGCCTTTTGGTTGTTCTGCTTTGATCTTCAGTAACACCTTGGTCAGTAATGGTAGAGGAGGGAATGCATAAATTGTTAGGGAATTCCAGTTGAAGGAAAGAGCATCCGTTCTCCAGGCTAGAGGATGGTGTGTCCTTGAGCAGAACTTCTCCAGGCGATGATCGAGATGAGAAGCTAAGAGATCTATGTCCGGTCTTCCCCATGCAGTTGTTATTTGTGAGAAAATGTGTGGATGCAGCATCCATTCGTGTGGATCCAAGAAATTTCTCCTCAACCTGTCCGCCAGAACATTGTCCTTGCCTGGAACAAACTGGGATTGCAAGTGGATATTTAGTTTCAGGGACTTTTCCCAAAGAGACATTGTTAGTCTGCAGAGGGGATACGAATGAGTGCCTCCTTGCTTGTTTATATACCACATGACAGTGGTGTTGTCTGTCCTTATTAGCAGATGACCTTGTTGAAGAGATTTTCCGAAGGCTTCTATTGCATGTATCACTGCCAACATCTCTTTTTGATTTATGTGCAGATGCATTTCCATGGGAGTCCATTGCCCTTGAATGCATCTGCCCTCCATGTGTGCCCCCCATCCATGATCTGAGGCATCTGTTGTAATGGTTTGACTTGCTTGAGCTTTGTTGAAAAGCATGTCTTTGTTTAAATGACTTGCTTGAGCCCACCACAAAAATTCCCTTTGCAGGCATGGAATGAGTGGTATTACGTCTTCTAGGTTGTGGCTGTGTTGAGACCATAAGCTTTTTAGGTACCATTGTAGCTTTCTCATGTGTAGTCTTGCCAGAGGGATCAGAAGAATGCAAGATGCTATGAACCCCAGGGCCTGCAGGGTCTTCCTTGCGGTCAGCTGGGTGAGCTTTGCTAGGCTTTTGAAGTAATCTGGTAAATGCTCTTGTTTCTCCTCTGTGAGGAAAGCCATTTGTAATTGTGTGTCCAGTTTTGCTCATAGAAAAATAATCTGTTGGGATGGCAATAGTCTTGATTTTTGAATGTTGACTGTGTATCCCAAAGCCTGTAGCAATTGAATGACATGGTCCAAGTTTTTATCAAGGTTTGTTTGCTGTCTGCTTGTATGAGGCAGTCGTCCAGGTAAGTGTATATTTGAATCCCCTGGAGCCTGCAATGTGCAACTACTGATGCCAGTCATTTCGTGAATACTCTGGGTGCAGTAGGTAAGCCAAACGGCAATGCTGAGAATTGATAATGCTCTGTTCCTGCAAGAAATCTGAGGTATCTTCTGCAACTGTGTCTGATTGGGACATGCAGGTATGCCTCCTTGAGGTCCAGAGTAACCAGCCAAGACCCCTTGCCCAGCATAGGAAGGAGTTGCTGTAACGTCAGCATTTTGAATTTTGGCACTATGAGGAAAGTGTTTAGAGCGGACAAGTCCAGTATAGGCCTCCATTGCTTTTCTTTTCTTGGAACAAGGAACAGTCTTGAAAAAAATCCCTGGCCTTGTTCCTGAGGAGGAACCTTTTCTATTGCTTTTATTTGTAACAGCTTTGAAACTTGTATGAGTGCCTCTGCCCTTTGATTTTGTGGCAGGTTTGGCATGCCTTGTCTCGTTGGTAAGGTATGGAAGTGGAACCTGTAACCTTTGTCTACTATGTCCAGAATCCATTTGTCTTTGGTTAAAATGTGCCAGTTCTTTGAGAATAAGGATAATTTTCCGCCTAGAGGTGCTTCTCTTTGAGCTTTGGTAGGCGGGGTGAAAGTCAAGTCATTGTGATTGTCCCTGTGGTGCAGGTGAACTCCCTGCGCCACTTCTCTGATTTGGTGGTTGCCATTGGCGGCCCCTGTAGGAGCCTCGGTATTGCCCTCTAACTCAAGCACACCTGTTTTTTCCCCTTTCAAACTTGTCAGAGTCTGGAAAGGACCAATTCTTTGAAGGCCAATTCCTGCTGAATCTGGTTGGCTGAACCTGGAGGAAATCCTTGACTGTCTGTACTGATTTTGCCTTTTCCTCAATAGACTTCAACACATCCTGTGCATTTGCACCAAAAAGCTTCTGTTTTTCCAGAGGTGCATCCAGGAGCTTTACTTTAACATGGTCTGGCAGTGGCTGTTCTTTCAACCAAGCATGTCTACGTATAACGGCCCCTGTCATAGCTGCCCTACATGAAGCTTCCAATGCATCATAACCACACTGAAGAAAATGATTGCTAACCTGCTGAGTGTTATGAACCAAATCCTGCAATGCCTTTCGATCGGCTCAGGAGAGGCTAACTTTTTCTGCAAATCATCCATTAAGTAATCCTGGTACTGAAAAATATGAAAAAGGCAGTTGAGCGACCTCATGGCAAGGGTGGAAGAGGTATAAACTTTTTTGCCCCATCTCTCCAGGGACCTAGCTTTCCTGTCAGCTGGCAGAGGGTGTTTGGCCAAGGAAGTAGCCACTGCTTTGAGGCCCTGTGAAATAGTTTCTAGATCCACAGAGTGGGCCTTAAAGAGATGCTTATGAGTTTCAGGAACCCTGTAATATCTGTCTGGCTTGACAGGAGCAGGAGGGAGAGAATCCGGGGAAGCACTGGAGTCTGAGTATACATCATACAGGACATCCAACACTGGAGGGATAGCTAAAGGTCTGTGCTGGGGTAACTTAATGAAGGTACGTAGCCTTTTCCTGGAGTCAGAAAATTCCTGACCCTGCCACTGAAAATGTTCTCTCATGGAGTGGAGAACTTCTCAGAAAGAAATATCCTCTGGAGGAGAGGCAGAGGGAATTGATTCCTCAGCATCAGAGTCCTCGTAGGCCTGGAAGGATTCTTCCTGGGCATCCGAGTGCTCTGAATCCCCAGAGGCTTCATCTGAAGAGAGGGTGTCTGTCTGCTCAGTTCTAGGCCTTTTATCTGGCGGCTGAGAACCTCTGTCTGGGTGCGACTGAGAACCCCTGTTAAAGAGATTAGATCTGCAGCTAGAGTCATGATCTGTCTATCAGAAGAGGGGCCCTGGGAAGAAGATTTAGGATGGGCCTTGGCCTGGCTGGCAGCCTTAGCACGTGCGAAGGCCTTGATGGACATGGAGACCGGAGGCCTAGCTGCCCCACGTGCAGGGGTAACTTTGTCCACAGGAATGGTGTCAGGTAAATCTAGAGCTTTGGTTTCGGGAGGAAAATCAACAACCGGCACCGTGGAAATCTCCAGGACCGATGTACGCGTTAAAGCGGTGTCGTCGGCCTGGAGCGGTTGAATTACCACTTCCGAAGGGACCGATGCACTCGCGGAGGGCTTAGGCGTGGTATCGGTGGACGATGCGGGCCGAGGATGTCGGTCCCGGTCCCTGCGTTTTTTGGTAATATGTGCTGTCGGTTGTTCCGACAGCATGATATAAGCGAAAGATTCGCCAAAAAAGTCTTCGGCAAATTCTGCCCAGCGCCTGAGTGTGCGCTTATTAAAGCAAGCACAGGCAGCACAGGCCGAGATGTCATGGTCTGGGGTCAGGCAAGGGAGGCAGTAAGAATGGAAGTCCTTATGAGGTATTTGTTTACCACAAGACAAACAATTATTAACTTTTTCAATTTTTTCTGACATTGGCTGAGGCAAGAAAAAATGTTCCCCAACGGGGTACTTAGCTTTTAGATGACTGAAAACACATGAGCTGACCGACCGGCACTTGCGAACTGCTTCTGCTTCGGGCACTGCGCGGCAAGAAAGACTGGAGAAGATGGCGTCGGCGGATGCCTTTATACCCCAGCCGCTCTGGCGTCGGGGAGGAGGCAACATCAGCCGACGCCGGACCCAGACTTCGGAATCCGGCCGACCAAAGGGCTGCCTGAGGCAGGACAACCCATATGTCAGGACTGCAGTTGCATTCTTGAAGGACATCACTGAATTCATCAATGTCCAAAATTCTTTTGGAAATGTTCCAAACTAGACTGTCCCCATCTGTTGCCACATCTTTTTGAGAGACTGGTTTGACTCTCTCCACTGAGAGTTTCCGCTTCTGTCTGTCAAGGCTGACGGAGCGGCCTCTCTTTACCCCCTTCTCCATAGAAATGGGAAGGGGGAATTGAGGAAAATCCATACCACTAAACTGGTTGTGGTCACCACTCATCACAGATATACACACACACACACATATATATATATATATATATATATATATATATATATATATATATATATATATATACACACATACATATACACATATATATATATATATATATATATATATATATATATATATATATATATATATATATATATATATATATATATATAGATAGATATATACACACACACACACGCATATATATATAAATATACACACACACACACACATATATATATATATATATATATATATATAAAAACTAAGAAATAAACTTCGTGACAATAATAGCATTCAAAAAATAGTAAATCACACCAGCAACTCTTGTAGAACTTTAGCGCTTTTGTCTTATTTATTATAAAGACTTCTTCAGAAAGACATGTTTCATAAGTATAAGCAACCATTTTCACTTCCTTTAAATACATTAGTTCTAGCAGGCCATTTAAATTAACAATAGTTACTTTCCAATAGTAAAGTGTGAACAAGCAGGACGCAGTGTGCATTTTCATTAACATTACAATCGCAGTTACATAAGGTAAATTGGTCAGACAGTAATAGCCTTGTGGTGCCATGTGCATACCAAAAGGGATTGTGTGCAAAAGCAAAAAAAAAAAAAAAAAATTGGGGGAACCAGGAAGGATGAGAGTCATGCTGTGATGATTCTAATATAAATACGCAACATATGAGTCTTTGCCTCCAAAGGTAAGTAAAGAAGGGAATGGAGGAAGGTGGAGGAGTCAGATAGAGAGTCCTATTATGCTTTGGTATCAGTGTGTGTATAGAGAAATGTGTGGGTATGCCACCTGATGAGGGAGTGGGAGGAACGCGGTGTGGACTTGAGGGGGGGGCTGTTAGGGGGCAGCCCATGACAAGGAGTGTGGAACATATGAATAATTAAGTGTCCCAGAAGATTGTCAGCGCAGATGGCACCACTCGTGGGCTGGTTCGGATGGTATCACCCCTTGAACAGCTGCGTGAAAAGTGAGACCGGGGGGGTCAGACTGATTAAAACCTACAAAAACCTGGAGCATGACAACTTCTATCTGGAAAGGTGTTTAGAGCTGGATATAGTCCCACAGGGTCTCAGATGTAACAAATTTCCTAACAGGACCACTCAAAACTCTCAGCTTCACAAAGAACTGGTCAAACTTTACAATAACTCTGGGCTAGCAGTGCTATCAAAGCACTCATCCAAAGTAATACTTAAATGGCCACCTACAAGTCTCAAATAGATGATCTGCAAACACACATCCTGCAGGATCCCACATTTATTGACTTCACGGAAATGTGGAACAATGTACCGCACAAAATTACTAGGCATGTGGCGACAATATATATATATATATATATATATATATATATATATATAAAATAAAATACAACCTATCACATGCAAATACAACCTATCACATGCAAAGTAAAGACACTATCAGCACTTACATCCACTGCTGCTCCTATTGTCACACAACCTATCACATATAATGTCAACACACTATCAGCACTTACCATCCACTACTGATATAACAGAATTACATTTTGTTAACACTATAATAAATATGAATTCTATAGTGTTTAATCTGTCTAATAGACATCTTTGTAACCATCAGTTACAAGTGTTACATAAAGGCTTTAACTTCATACCAGCGCAAACAGCTAACTTACCTGATTTACTTTTAGATCTTTATTTGCTAGAAAGATCAACTTCAAAATACTGCATTATGACCACCAATCACCTAACATTGCTGGATCAAATTCTGACACTTCTAATGTATCTTCTGATGTTTCTTCTGATGAATCTGTCCATCTCTCTCAACTTAAGCCTAAAAGTCTTAGTAACTCTGTACTTAATTCAGTACAAACTTTTTTGAAGGTATGTGAAAGAGATTTGAGAAGACTTTGCAGTTCCAAGAACACTGACAAATGGCACAATTTCTCAATATCAGAAAGAAAAGCATTGAATGACCTCACTACTGACAAAACTGTGTACCATGCGCGCAGACAAGGGGACAGGTTCAGTCATCAAGGACCAAGATGACTGTATACTTAAAATTGAAAGTTCTTTGGTTAATAATGATTTTTTTTAGTTAGTTGATACAAAAACTGTTTTTAAATACTTTTCTGCTGTTGATAAAACATTGAAACAACTTGAACTACAAAGTTATATCTCTTTAGATGAATTTATGTTTATGTCTGTACAACATCCCAACTTGGGTAGGTTATTTGGGATCACCAAAATCCATAAAAAACAGACAGACCCACCTTTCCGTCACATAATATCTAATACAAAGACTAAGACGGAAAAGAATGCACACTACTTGGACAGAGTTCTTAACCCACTTGTACAAGCTACACCATACTTCTTAAAGGATTCTTAGGAATTCTTGAATGAACTCTATCAGATTAAAACACAAATATCTAATTGTATACTTGTTATGCTTGACATAGAAGCCTTGTATACAAACATTCCTCAAAGAAAGGGCATGGAGTTGTTTCAACGGTTTTTAGAAAACCATACCACCTTCTCAATGAATAAAGTACACAAGTTAAGTTAGTACTCAACAACAATTTCTTTTTCTTTAATGAAAAAGTATATAAGCAAATCAAGGGTGTAGCTATGGGTTCTAAAGTAGCACCAGCTTTTGCTAACATTGTCCTTAGCTCATGGGAAATTGAGAATTTTCCATCTTTGCCTAACTTTGAGAATGTTTTAATATACAAACGTTACACTGATGATATTTTCCTGGCATGGAAAGGTGATAAGACTAGTCTGATTGCTTTTATTTCTAACATGCAAACTAGTTTAATATTTCTTAAACTTGCTATCTCTGAGTGTGGAAAGTTTATATCCTTTTTGGATACTAAAATTGTTATTTCTCCTACTGAAGTCTCCTTTACTGTCTTCCGTAAAGATACATACAAAAATAACTTTAGACTTCACCAGTATGCATCCATTTTTCATGAAGAACCTGGTGAAAGGACAGCTTATACGGACTTCTAGATTGACTAGTGATGACAGAGAATTTACCAAACATGCATTGCTATTCACAACACGTTTTTAGCTAGAAATTATTCTCAAAAATCTACTGAATGACATATTAGAACAAGTGACAGCTCATAGATACAGTAAATACCTTCCTATTTTACATTCTGGTTTTCGCACACACTCTAACAACTCCACAAATACAAGTAAAACATTCAGTTTCCCCCTGTCTATCTCACGTGAAATGTCTAACATTAGACATACTTGTAATAATTGGGATATAGTATCAGGCACACATTTGAACACTAGAATTCTGGGCACTACTCCTTCCTTTTCTTTTAAAAGGACCAAGAATATTCGCAGACACTTGGAAAATAGAGATACACCTATCTTTACTGATTTACATACTGCCTCTACTGATCCTTAGGCATGCATACGTGTAGAGGTTGTGTAGTATGCCCTTATATTCACACTGGTCCTAGTTTCACCTTTAAACATAGTGGTTTTAAAGCGAATTTTCATAAATGCTATGACTGCCAGTCTAGATTTTTGGTGTATACTAGTGTGTGTTCTACTTGTGGCAGTTTTCTATGTGGGGAAAACTACCAGGAAGCTACCAGATAGGATTAAGGAACACCTAGGTGCAATCAGAGCTAGGAATTGCATTAACACTTTAGCTAAACATAGCACCATGTGTACTGACTTTATTAAGTTTCAGTTTTTAGTGCTTAAACAGATAAATCCTGTTTTTGGGGATCCAGAGTTACTATTGGAAGTTAGAGAATTAAAATGGCAATTGCATTTAGATGCAGATATGTTCCTTGGACTAAATGATAATATTAATATTAAATGCGCTCTTAAATGGTAAGCTTAATGTACATATATATACAAGTCATTACTTTCATATAATTGTATTTTAATATCTTATAATGATTATCATTAAGACTCTGCTACTGATGTACGAGTTACTTGATTATGTTCTTTACTTAGGTCATTAACTCCTTATACATAGTCAATTTTAGGCAATTTAATTTTGTTTCCTGACAGTCTATTGGATTTTTTGAAAATGTACTACACATATTATTGGTGAACACAGAATATTACCATATATTGTTTATTGGTTACTGTACTATCACATGATGATTTCTTGCACTGTAAATAGTGTCTTCATTCTAATTCCTGGTTATTCTGATGAAGTTCTTATATCCATAAAAGAACGAAAGCTCAAATATCCTTTCAGTGTCGGCCTCTCCATTATTTCTTTATTATTTTTACAGTTGGCGTACATATTCAGTAACTGGTTAGGAATCTTTTATTATATAATAAAATATCTTAAATTTTGTGGTTATTTCATATATATATATATATGTGTGTGTATATATATATATATATATATATATATATATATATATACATATACATATACATACACACACACATATATATATACACACATAAAGGGATTGCGTGCAAAAGCAAAGAAAAAAAAAAAATGACGGAACCAGGAAGGATGAGAGTCATGCTGTGATGATTCTAATATAAACAAAACATATGAGTCTTTGCCTCAAAGGTAAGTAAAGAAGGGAATGGAGGAAGGTGGAGGAGTCAGATAGAGAGTCCTATTATGCTTTGGTATCAGTGTGTGTATAGAGAAATGTGTGGGTATGCCACCTGATGAGGGAGTGGGAGGAACGCCCTGTGGACTTGAGGGGGCTGTTAGGGGCAGCCCATGACAAGAGTGTGGAACATATGAATAATTAAGTGTCCCAGAAGATTGTCAGCGAGATGGCACCACTGGGCTGGTTGGATGGTATCACCCTTGAACAGCTGGCTGAAAAGTGAGACCGGAAGGGACAGACTGATTAAAACCTACAAAAACCTGGAGCATGACAACTTCTATCTGGAAAGGTGTTTAGAGCTGGATATAGTCCCACAGGGTCTCAGATGTAACAAATTTCCTAACAGGACCACTCAAAACTCTCAGCTTCACAAAGAACTGGTCAAACTTTACAATAACTCTGGGCTAGCAGTGCTATCAAAGCACTCATCCAAAGTAATACTTAAATGGCCACCTACAAGTCTCAAATAGATGATCTGCAAACACACATCCTGCAGGATCCCACATTTATTGACTTCACGGAAATGTGGGACAATGTACCGCACAAAATTACTAGGCATGACAATATATATATATATATATATATATATATATATATAAAATACAACCTATCACATGCAAATACAACCTATCACATGCAAAGTAAAAGACACTATCAGCACTTACATCCACTGCTGCTCCTATTGTCACACAACCTATCACATATAATGTCAACACACTATCAGCACTTACATCCACTACTGATATAACAGAATTACATTTTGTTAACACTATAATAAATATGAATTCTATAGTGTTTAATCTGTCTAATAGACATCTTTGTAACCATCAGTTACAAGTGTTACATAAAGGCTTTAACTTCATACCAGCGCAAACAGCTAACTTACCTGATTTACTTTTAGATCTTTATTTGCTAGAAAGATCAACTTCAAAATACTGCATTATGACCACCAATCACCTAACATTGCTGGATCAAATTCTGACACTTAATGTATCTTCTGATGTTTCTTCTGATGAATCTGTCCATCTCTAACTTAAGCCTAAAAGTCTTAGTAACTCTGTACTTAATTCAGTACAAACTTTTTTGAAGGTATGTGAAAGAGATTTGAGAAGACTTTGCAGTTCCAAGGACACTGACAAATGGCACAATTTCTCAATATCAGAAAGAAAAGCATTGAATGACCTCACTACTGACAAACTGTTACACAAGAGACAGCAGACAGGTTCAGTCATCAAGGACCAAGATGACTGTATACTTAAAATTGAAAGTTCTTGGTTAATAATGATTTTTAGTTAGTTGATACAAAACTGTTTTAAATACTTTTCTGCTGTTGATAAAACATTGAAACAACTTGAACTACAGTTATATCTCTTGATGAATTTATGTTTATGTCTGTACAACATCCCAACTTGGGTAGGTTATTTGGGATCACCAAAATCCATAAAAACAGACAGACCCACCTTCTCACATAATATCAATACAAAGACTAAGACGAAAAGAATGCACACTACTTGGACAGAGTTCTAACCCATTTGTACAAGCTACACCATATTAAAGGATTCTTAGAATTCTTGAATGAACTCTATCAGATTAACACAAATATCTAATTGTATACTTGTTATGCTTGATATAGAATTTTGTATACAAACATTCCTCAAAGAAAGGCATGGAGTTGTTTCAACGGTTTTAGAAAACCATACCACCTTCTCAATGAATAAAGTACACAAGTTAAGTTAGCATACTCAACATTTTTCTTTGTAGAGAAAAGTATATAAGCAAATCGGGTGCAGCTATGGACTAAAAGTAGTTGCCAGCTTTGTTACTTAGCTCATGGGAGTGAGAATTTCCATCTTTGCCCTAACTTTGAGAATGTTTAATATACAGCGTTACACTGAGTGATATTTTTCCTGGCATGGAAGGAATTGATAAGACTAGTCTGATTACTTTATTTTAACATGCAAACTGGTTTAATATTTCTGACATACATCTCTGAGTGTGGAAGGTTTATATCTTTTGGTCTAAATTATTGTTTCTCCTACTGAAGTCTCAACTGCTGTCTTCCGTAAAGATACCTTACAAAAATGCTTTTAGACTTCACCAGAGTATGCATCCACTTTCATGAAGAACCTGGTGAAGACAGCTTATCTGGACTTCTAGATTCGGCTTCAGGCGTGGCAGAGAATTTACCAACGCCATTGCTATTCACAACCACGTTTTTGTAGAAATTATTCTCAAAAATCTGCGGGTGACATATTAGAACAATGACAGCTCATAGATACAGTAAATACCTTCCTATTTACATTCTGGTTTTACTTTTGCACTCTGTGACTCCACAAATACAAGTAAAACATTCAGTTCACACTATACCTACTCACGTGAAATGTCTGACATTAGACATACTTGTAATAGTGGGATATAGTATCAGGCACATTTTAGTTACTAATTTTAAACTTTCTCCTTCC